>NC_057810.1:425261447-425338884 GCF_018294505.1 Triticum aestivum
ACACACAATATTAGTTTTTACTGTATTTAATCCTGATCACCCCAAATTATATTCAAATTTGAACAAATTCACACTACATTTTGGCTGTTCAGTTTGACGAATGCAACCAGTTTCTGATCATCCAGACGAGCTAAGAAGTCAAGCGTGTGCTTTCTCTTCTTTTTATTCAAAATTTTCAGGGTATTACCATTGGGTGAAGGTGTCTCTGAAAACCTCTCATGTGTATTACCATGGATCATTGCCCTTATCGGAACCTAAGGTTTATCACTCCAAATGCGGTTTCCTGTACTTGAGCCAAGTGCAAAAGGAAGTGATAAACTGAATCCAGGCGGCTTGCAACACATAATAGTAGGCTGAGTCTATCATCATGCATCGACTATGAAGTTTGAGACGAAAGTTGCTGACTGTTGAGTTTAGAACCTCAAGTAGCCATCTGTATGGTTTAACATCTTTTTAATAGCTACTCAAAAAACATATTATTATCCGTTGTTCGCTCTATGCTTGTCCCCTTCTCTGTGAAACCTGGCCCTGTAAATTCCAATCAAGCTGTGATTCTTTTAATTCTGGATATTTAGACATCTATTACAGTAATCCAAAACTATCCTTACTGTGATGTTATGACTTATGTTCCATGTTGCTGATCGACATGACGTATTCCCCACCAGAATCAATCAAGATGACTTATGTTCCATGTTGCTGATCGACATGACTTACTGTATGCTTGTCCCCTTCTTTGTGAAACCTGGCCCTGTAAATTCCAATGAAGCTATGATTCTTTTGATTCTGGACATTTAGACATCTATTACAGTAATCCAAAATTATCCTTACTGTGATGTTATGACGTATGTTCCATGTTGCTGATCGACATGACTTACTCCCGGCCAAGCTGTACAATTTATTCCATTGGTTTTGACTAACACGATGACGATCATCCACATGTTCTTTTGTTGAAAAATCTTGTGAGTGTACAGTCTAAAACCTTTACTAGTTGACCGGGGTGTAAGTCAATAACTGCTGGAAGTGTCTCACGGTTGCATGTGTAATTCTCACTTGTTGGATTTGTAGAGTTTGTATCTTTCTAGGTCATATTCTGTAATGAATACCAAACTACTAACACTGCAATGTTTTTGCTTTCAGAACGAAGCAGTTATAAGGGCTTCTGCTCAAGCAGAATCATCGTCAACTTCAAACACAGCTGCCGCATCTGAGAAACAGCAGTAGCTTGCTAGTCAACTCAT
This sequence comes from Triticum aestivum, assembly GCF_018294505.1. Taxonomy (NCBI): domain Eukaryota; kingdom Viridiplantae; phylum Streptophyta; class Magnoliopsida; order Poales; family Poaceae; genus Triticum; species Triticum aestivum. The sequence goes on from NC_057810.1 coordinate 425,262,686, forward strand.
GGTTTGTGGTGAAGAAACTGATATGCAGTTAAAAGATGGGCGTTGAACTTGCATAACATGCTGAATCCTAAAACACATCCTTCCGTATATTTTTAAGTTTGTCTTGTCAGAAGTTTGAACAAGTGCATGCATGTACACATCGAGTTTCTTCATCAAGAGGATATTTCTTGCCGCCATGGGCATCTCTGCCCCCCCTGCTTACATAAGCTTGTAGCATCTCTTCCCACTTCATGAAAGTTCACTATTTCTCCTTTTTTTTTGTTTATGACATTAGTACATTAGTTGTCTGAAACTAATTAGGGCCATTTGTGATGAGATTTTTTCTTAGAATTGTGAAGATATCTGTGACCATGATTTGTTTGTTTTGCTCCGTTCTGCATCATGCCTAGGCCGCCGAATCTACTTTTCTGCTGATGCAGTGTGCCCATTCTAGTCGTTTTTTCTTCTTCTAAGGCCAGGCCAACTTCAACGCACCGACCAATTTTGTCTGCGTCAGTTTGGGTTGAAATGGACAGAAAGCACAGTTTGAGTCGTTGAAATGGACAGAAAACACGGTTTGAGTCGAAACGGACAGAAAACATGGCCTAACGTGTTGATGCAAACAGATGGTTGCCTGTTTTATTTCCGTCGCCGACCCATTTCTGGCCAAAATTTGGGCCAGGTTTGTGTCACGGCGTGAACACGCGCAACGCCTGTCCTTGTCCTCCTCCGGCCTGTCTGTCGGAGGCGCATTCACCGCATTCGCCCCTTTTCCCAAAATTGTCTCGCCTTCCCGCCAGCTCGCCATTGCTGATGAGCCAAATCCCGCTACCATCGCCTTCCCGGCCACCATGGTTGACGGTGTGCCACCCGCTCTGATCCCCCAAAGAAGCCCAAGAAGGTGTGCGCGCCGGAGGAGATGACCATGGAGATGACGAAGAGGGATGGTCGGAGGGCCAAAGAGGCGGAGAAAAAAGTCGGCATCCGCAACATGCCGTCGTTGCGGAAAATGAGGCCCTCGTTGCCAAAGCCAACATCATGCCCTCCTCATGCTAGGGTTCTGTCGTGGCGAGGCAGCCATTCTTGCTACCGCCGCCATGGCCATGGCAAGCACATGCTCCTCGGCTGCCCGCTCGCCACATCTGGAGTTGTTACGCACCTCCACAACGCCACAGATGCATGGTTTCCCTCTCCAACACGACCCAGTGTGTCCCGCTTCTCCACCTCACCTCGGGACTGCTCGCTGGAAGTGAGTGTGATGGCGTCGGCCACCCCCATGCCCGTGGCCCTCGACCTCAACGCCACACATGTGGCCGGGCAGTCCACCTGGACACAAAGGAAGTGGCCGCGGCAGATCCCTATGGGCAACCTTCTCGACGCCCGCAACCTGTTCAACGATACGCAACCTCAACGCCGACTCATGATGACCCGGCCTACTACAATATTTCATGGAGAACACATTTTCGAGGGTGGCCAAGACTACGATGCCGACGAGATGTAAAGCCAAGACGGCCGCGACCACTTCACGCGAGGCCAAGAAAACATGGACGGCCACGGCAACCAAGAAGACACCTATGGCCACGACAACCAAGAAGACACCGACGAGCAAGGTGACCAATGGCAAGAAGACACCTATGACCAAGAGGAAGAAGAAGATCTGGACATCGAGGGGGAGCCATTGTGTCACGATGAGCTCTCTCGACAAGCCAATGCACAAACGAGGAGGAAAAGCATTTGGACGGGAGCACACACCAAGGATGAGGACAAGTTGATTTGCGAAGGTTGGAAGGAAATTGGACAAGACCCCAAGACCAGTGTCGGGCAAAAAGGAACGTTTTGGGCGAGGGTCCATACGTACTTCCATGAACGTAGGAAGTTCCCACCCTACAAATTTGAGAGCAACCGTGGCAACATGACAATCACAAAGAGGTTAGGATTCATCCAAGAAGAGTGCAACACGTTTTGTGCCACCATTGAGAGCATCGAAGGCCATCCCGTGAGTGGCATATGCATCAAAGACATGGCACTCCATTTCTTCCCCTTGTTCATATGTGTGTATCTTGTTTATTGATGCTTTCATCTCCATTGCATATGAATGTATATTGTTGCCTTCATTTTCATTTGCAGGCATTCCAAGCTTTGGAAGCCTTCAAGGCCCAACATGGGGACAAGCCATTCACCCACACCAGTTGTTGGACGACAATTTGTTGCCCTAAGTTCAAGGAGCAATATTCCGCCCTAAAGAAGAATGGAGGGCAGGCCATGGTCGTTGAGCATGGTGAAGGTGAGAAGCGGTCGAGGGGGGAAGACCAACTCCAAGGTGAACGACAAGCGCGACGCGGCGCCACTCGCCTTGCAAGAAACTTTAAAGGGGTTCATGAACCAAAAGGAAGTGAGGAAGGAGAGGAAGCGCCAAGAGAAGGAGGAGCAAATGACGACCTACATCGAGATACAAAAGATCTCGAGATCGAGGAGAATGTCCAAAAGAAGAAAGCTTCAGATTGAGGTGAGCATTGCAAAGACAAGCAAATGAGGTGAAGCTCGCCCTAATGGCAAAGGACGTGCAGATCATGACTGTCGACTTGACCACAGTGTCCCCAAAGAAAAGGGTTTGGTTTGAGAAGAGTCAAAGGGAGATGCTCGAGCTAGATGGATGAACTATGACCAACATCGCGGTCATTTTGTATGCCGGCATGTGGGCCGACATGAATTGCGGTCGAGATGCATGAACTATTGCCTTTTCTGTGTGCTGGCTTGTATGCTGGCCGCTGGCAAGTGTGCTGACGTGAACTATGGTGATTTTTTTGTAGGATGGCATGTACCCCAGCATGAACTAGTCACGAAAATATATGTTTGTTGCGAAAATTTCATCTTGGTGGACGAAATGGGTCAGGCGGTTGGGCACACTAGCCAGATTTGGCTGGACGCGGCCAGACGGCATGCCTCCAGCTGACCCAAGCGGACAAAAAGGACCAAATCTGCATCTATTTGGGTCGGCGCATTGGAGTTGGCCTAAGCTTGCATGTTTGTGTAAGACGACATGGGCATGTTCTTTATGTTGTGCTTGCTATTTATATGCTCAACATTAGTCAAAATTTTGCACTCTATATGTTCCACCCCAACTCATAGATTCGAAGGCCTCGTGTTCCAGCCTAGTGATCTATGTTGATGTGGAGTGGGGCTGATGTTTCACGATTGGAGTGGATCCCGCGAAGAACACGAAGAACACACGACGAACACATGGGGGGAAGCAAGAGGAAACACTCAAATTGACTTGATCCAATCACACATGTGCTAGATCCACATACATAAAGAAATCACAAAGATCCAAGGACAACAAAGGAGGATACACGATAGCTAGTTCATCCCAATCCTTGAAGGAGTTGAGTCTTGAATCCACTACGGGATCTTTCCTCAAGAGGGGTCTTGAATCCACTTGGGGGATCTTCTCCTAGATGGAGGTCTTGGCCTCCAATGGAGTAGGGGTACAAGTGGATGAGCAAAGCTCTATCTCCAAAATGAGCTATCACAATGCTGACCCTAAAACATAGGTGGAGGAGGAGTATATATAGTCTAGGGGGCGAAGGGATATATGGGTTGCGGCCCGTTACTGTGCGCAGATAGGGGGGGATGTCCTGGCCTTCAAGGGGGGCCGAATGTCCAAGCCATGGGGGCCGGATGTCCGGGGCCGGTCTTCTGTTGGCTCAAATGGGTTCTGTGATGGGCGACCTGGATTTCTAGGCTAGCGCCGGATGTCCGGGCCCTATAGCCTTGGCTGTTGGCCCGCGGCTGGGCTGGACTCTCCAGGGGCCGGATGTCCGGGTCCTGAAGACTTCTTCGGTTCCTTCCGTTGGTCCTCTTCATCCGTGCACTTGGGGACTCGTTCGTCTTCACGAGGATCTCCGAGAGGGTCTTCTTGATGCCTGATCACGCACAACATTCCGGACTTAGGTAGTAGCCATGTCTTGTACGGGTCATATGGAATATCACAAAGGAGAGATGTCACCTCGGTTTCGCGATCTCTTGCACGTGTTCTTGTCATTGGTCTGGAGGCACTTGGGGAGACGTAGGTAGGTCCATGGGGATGACCGTAGGTAGGTCCATGAGGATGACCGTAGGATGCTTCACATCATCTCCCCCCCGGGAAAGATCCGACCTCAGATCGAAAACCTCATCACCATGGTAGGGAGAGAGATCCTTGAGGTTGAAGATATCGCACGTTGTACTTGTCGTGTGGTATGTCAATCTTGTATGCATTGTTGTTGTAGCGTGCGAGCACCTTGAAGGGCCCGTCGGCTCGGGGTAGTATCTTGGACTTGCGTTCATTGGGGAAGCGGTCCTTGTGAAGGTGTAGCCACACAAGATCTCCCGTGTTGAATAGCATGGGCTGCTTGTTGATGTTGAGCTTGGTCACGAGGCAGTGTGCTTGACGCTCGATGGTGTGCCTTGTATCTTCATGCACCTTCTTGAGATAGCTCACCTATGCACTCGCGTCCATGTTGACGCTTTTGGAGAGGTAGCGATAGAATGTCCAATGGGGACAATGGGTTGAAACCGTAGACGACCTCGAAGGGGGACTTGCCGGTAGTCGAATGCCTTGCGCGGTTGTAGGCGTACTCGGTGATGGGTAAGCACTCCTCCCACTCCTTGATGTTCTTCTTGATCAACACGCGTAGGAGAGTAGATAGCGTCTGGTTCGTGACTTGGCCGTCGGTTTGTGGATGGTATGCCAAAGATAATAGGAGATAGAATTTGACGTAGCAGTCTGACACGATAGTTTTTGGCACTCCATGTAGATGCAAGATTTCCCTACAAAAGAGATTCGCAACATGTGAAGCATCATCTATCTTGTTGCATGGAATAAAATGTGTCATCTTGGAGAAACGGTCCACAACAACAAATACAGAATCTTTGCCATTTTGCGTTCTTGGCAAACCAAGCACAAAGTCCATACTAATATCTTCCCATGGGTGATACGGAATAGGAAGGGGCCTATAGAGACCATGTGATTGAGCTTTACACTTAGCTTTGCTACATGTGGAACAACGGTTGGTGTAGTGGGAGACGTCGCAGAACATCTTGAGCCAAAGGTAGTTGTTGGAGAGTGTGGCTTATGTCTTGTTTCAACCAAAATGTCCCATAAGTCCTCCACCATGAGCTTCCTGCAAAAGCAACATACGAAGAGAAGACTCGGGTATACAAAGCTTGTTAGTCCGCATGAGGTAGCCATCTTTGAGATAATATCGATCCCAACTTTTTTTGCTTGGCAGTTAGCATAAGGTGTAGCAAAGGAGACATCATGCACATAGAAGTCTTTTATGTGCTCAAATCCTATGAAATTCAATTCAAGTTGAGTTACAAGCATGCATTTGCAGGAAAGAGCGCCGACCACAACATTTTCCTTACCTTTGATATACTTGATAACATAAGGGAATGACTCAATGAACTCACTCCACTTGGCATGCCACTTATTCAATTTTGTTTGACCTTTAAGGTATTTAAGCGTCTCATGATCCGTATGGATGACAAATTCACGAGGGCGAAGATAATGCTCCCACACATGCAATACTCTCACTTAAGTGTATAAATCTTTGTCATAAATGGGATAGTTAAGTTACGCTCAGGAAAGTTTCTTGCTGAAGTAAGCAATTGGGCGCTTCTCTTGCATCAAAACATCTCCTATGCCATTACCACTAGCATCACAATATACTTCAAAAGTTCTACCAAAGCGGGGTAATGCAAGCAAAGGAGCATGAGTAAGCAAATTCTTAAGCTCATGGAATACAGTATCTTGGGATGGTCCCCAAACAAATGATGCATTCTTCGTGCTCAAAGCGTGCGATGGTGATGCAGTGGTGCTAAAGTCCTTCACGAATCTACAATAGAATTCGGCTAAGCCAAGGAAGCTACACACTTGTTGCAAGTTGGTTGGTTGTGGACACATTTTAATAGCATCAATTTTAGCTTTGTCTACATGAACACCCTTAGAAGACACAACAAAACCGAAGAAAACAAGCCTTTCAACACCCAACGTGCATTTCTGCATATTAGCATAAAGGCGCTCGTTTCTAAGAGTTTGCAAAACGGCTCTAAGATGGGTGACATGATCTTCTAGAGATTCGCTAAACATGAGTATATCATCAAAGTAGACCACAACAAATATCTCAATGTAGGGGCGAAGAACATAATGCATTGACGCATGAAAGTACCGGGTGCTTCGGATAAGCCCATAGGCATAACCAACCATTCATACAAGCCAAATTTTGTTTTAAAAGCAGTTTTCCATTCATCACCTTCTTGAATGCGGATTTGGTAATAACCACTTTTAAGATCAATTTTTGAGAAAAATGGTGGCTCCGCTAAGCTCATCTAGCATATCGTCAAGGTGTGGAATGTGATGCTTATAGCGAACGGTAATAGCATTTATGGCGGCAATCGGAACACATGCGAAAACTACCATCCCTCTTAGGCACAAGAATAACCGGAATGAGACAAGGACTTAAGCTTTCATGTACATACCCATTGGCAATGAGGTGTTATACTTGCCTTTGTATTTCCTTGGTTTCTTCGGGATTGATGCGGTAGGGTGCCATGTTCAATAAAGGTGCACCGGGGATGAGGTCGATGCGATGTTCGATGCCTCGTAGTGGAGGTAGTCCCGGAGGTAGCTCATCAGGGAAGACGTCCGCAAACTCCTGCAATAGATTAGACAACATTAAAGGTAGATGGTGAGAGGTGTTAGTTCTTGCCGCTTCATCTTTGCACACTAGGACATAGTGCATAACACTTGAGGGATTCTCACACACTTCTCTCATATCTCTTTTGGTAGCTAAGAGCACTAAGTTTTTCTTGTCCCTCATCGTGGAGGCACTCATTTTGGGCTTGTGGCTCTCACTCTCTTTTTGGTGGCTCACTCTCTCACTATTCTCTCCATGATGGATGGTTGCTTGCTTGTCGGCGATCACTTGACTTGGCGACATGGGTCGTAGCACGTACTCCTTACTCTTCATCTTGAAGCTATAGTGATTGGTTCGCCCATTGTGGATGACGCCGCAGTCAAATTGCCAAGGTCGTCCAAGTAGGAGATGCAAACGGACATGGGAACCACATCACACTCCAATGTGTTTTCGTATGCTCCAATATTGAACGAGACTTAAACGGTGTGCTTAATACGTCTCCGACGTATCTACTTTTCCTAACGCTATTCCTCTTGTTTTGGACTCTAATTTGCATGATTTGAATGAAACTAACCCCGGACTGACGTTGTTTTCAGCAGAACTACCATGGTGTTGTTTTTGTGCAGAAATAAAAGTTCTCAGAATGGAACGAAACTTTGCGAGGATTTTTTATATCAATAAAGAGAATTTCTGGAGCCAAGAGATACCTGAGGGGGGCACCTGGGTGGGCACAACCCACTAGGGCGCGACTGCCCCCCAGGTGCGCCCAGGTGGGCGTTGCACACCTGGTGGCCCTGCTGACCCTGAAACTATAAAATCACATTATTCCAGAAAAAATCAGGCAAAAAGAATTATCGCGTTTCACGAGACGGAGCCATCGCCGTCTCCTGTTCTTCATCGGGAGGCCAGATCTGGAGTCCGTTTGGGGCTCCAGAGAGGGGGATCTTCGATCTTCGTCATCACCAACACATCTCCATCGCCAATTCCATGATGCTCCCCATGGAGAGTGAGTAATTCCTTCGTAGGCTCGCTGGTCGGTGAGGAGTTGGATAAGATTCATCATGTAATCGAGTTAGTTTTGCTAGGGCTTGATCTCTAGTATCCACTATGTTGACATGGATTTTGACTAAGATAAATAAAATGCATAAATTACATAAAATATAAACACAAAATGGCAAAATCCCTTTTATAATGAAAAATAATTAATTATAATCAACCGCTCGAACTGATGACTGAAAAAATAGGCATATGGTTTATTTTTGAATGTCGATCATGCACACATTAAACCGACAATTATAAAATATGACGAAACAAGTAAACGGCCATCAAGTTTTCTCCTATGGAAAAATAGAGAACACATGGTTTATATGTACGCACACCAACTCTGATAGAATATATATATATATATATATATATATATATATATATATATATATATATATATATATATATATATGGAAAAGTGGAGGACACATGGTTTATATGTGCGTGCACCGACTCTAAAAAAATATGGAAAAATAGGGACACACGGTTCATACGTACGCGCACCGTCGCGGACGGATAATGATCTAAAATTTCACCGTCAAAGACTACGCCAATTTTGTCTAAGCATCGTGCAGTATGTTCCTCCATCAAAATATCACTGCATGTTAACTGAAGGTATAGAGAATATTTTTTTTGAAAGATCCAGCATAGCTGGCTTTTCATGTTGATCATAGCAGAGAGCAATGGGTAAATTGAAAATACATGGGGTGATCGAAACGATCAAAGGATTAAACTGAAAACCTGGTTTAGAACCAGAGGGAAAAACAAAACACTAGCTCAACTCAGCCTATCCCTTCTGGTGGCAGCGTGAATGGGTGCATCAGGCATGTTGCTCCGGCCTGCCTCCATAGATCAATGCCTCGCCTCATGGCCTGCAAAAGTTCTCTCCCGGATGCCTCTTTGTTCCTGAAAGTGCAGTCGTTCCAATGCCTCCAAATTTCCCAAGCTGCTAGCATCGTGAGGGACTTTACGCCCTTTCTGAACTCTGGTTTTGTGCCCTGCACAATGCTCATGATCCGATCGGTGCTGCTTTTGGTTTGGCCATCAGATTGCACACTCAGTGCTTCACAGCCTGTCCAAAGTGAGAGGCTGTTCCAAATTGTGATGGTGAAAGGGCAGGACCAGAAGATGTGGTCAACCGTTTCGAGGTTTCTGAAACAAAACTGACAGAAGTATGCATTGGGCCACCCTCTTCGATGCAGTCGATCATTGCACCATAGCCTATTTAGCAGCAGCAACCATAAGAAGATCTTCAGTTTTCCGGGCGCCCAAGTCTTCCAGATGATCTGTGGGTATGTGGAGGTAAGGTTTGCTTGGAATTGCGCCCGATAAGCCGAAGCAGCAGTGTAGCAGCCGGTGGCCTCCAAGTTCCATCGGATCTCGTCGCTCGTGTCTGAACTGAGATTTACAGGCAGCAGCCGTAGCAGCCTTGCCAGGGCAACACAGTCATGTACTATCTGATCTGTCTGCCCGTGCGATAGGTCGAGGATCCATCGATCATCACGTATGGCATCTGCAACCGATCTGTTTTTCCTCTTGGAGTGCTTATACAGTGCTGGGAAAAGGAGATGCAGTGCGCTGGCCTGGTGCCAGGAGTAGGTCCAAAACCTTGCCGTCTGTCCATTACCAAGCGTGACCGAGGTAGCCGCGCTGAAGAACAGCCGATCGGAGGTAGTGCACGGTACCTCCATGCCCACCCATGGCTTGTCTGGGTGCTTCCAGGATTGCCATAGCCATCGTTGCCGTAGGGACCGGCTAAAGCACTCAAGGTTGAGGATGCCAAGTCCTTGTTTATCCACCGGTGAACACACCTTGCTCCAGTTTACTTTACATTTGCCTCCGGAAAACTCATCCTCTTGTGCCCACAGGAAGCGTCGTCTGACTTTGTCGATTTCTTTGAAGAATTTCTTGGGCATGCGAAGTACTGTCATTGCAAACGCTGGGATTGCAGTTAGCACGGCTCTGACAAGGACCCGTCGACCAGCAATAGACATGAGCCTGCCCTTCCATCCGGCTAGCCGTGCTCTGATCCGATCCAAGACAAACTGGAGGTGTACAAGTCTTGTTCTTGTCAGCGTGAGCGGGAGGCCCAAATATTTTAGCGGGAAAGTAGTGATGATGCCTCCAAAACTCTGCAAAACTTGCTGAACATCCACTTCTTCACATCTAATTGGGGTCGCTATTGATTTCTGCCTGTTGATCTTCAGGCCCGTGGCCTCGCCAAACAAATTCAGTATGGTGGTGAGCATCTCCATCTCTTCTTGCACTGGGTTCATAAAGACAACTGCATCATCTGCGTATAGACTGACCCACAGCTTCAGCTCCCTCCTTGGCAATGGCTGCATCATTTGTTGCTGAACTACTGCATCGATTAGGCGTTGCAACGGGTCAATGGCTAGAATAAACAGCAGTGGGGATAGTGGGTCGCCCTGTCGAAGACCCTTGCGGTGCCTAATCTTCCTTCCTGGCACTCCATTAAGCAGAAACTCTGAGTGTGATGATGCCAATAACCAGGCAACCCAATCCCTCCATCCGGTGCTGAAACCTAACTCCTGCAACAGCTCTAGCAAGTAGTCCCAGGACACGCTGTCAAAAGCTTTGGAGATGTCCAATTTGAGTAGCATAGCTGGGGTTTTGGATCGATGCAGAGCCCGCACTCCGTTTTGGACATAGAGGAAACTGTCTTGTATGCACCTCATCTTCAGGAAGGCTGACTGAGCGGGGGAGACGAGCGTGCTGATGACTTTGGACAGCCGTATTGACATCACCTTAGTGACCAGCTTTGCAAAGGAGTGGATTAGACTAATCGGGCGAAAATCTGACATCCGCACAACCCCATCCTTCTTTGGCAGCAGTGCTACAAAGGCCGTGTTCAAAGCAGCTAGATCCCCACCCGCTAAACGGTAGAATTGGTGAAAAGATGCCATGATATCAGCACTGATGATCGACCAACAGGCCCTGAAGAAAGTTCCATTGAAGCCATCAGGGCCTGGCGCCTTCTCTACCGGTGACTGCATGATCGCTGCCCAGACCTCTCCCTCCGTGAATGGATTATCCAACCCTGCCGCTTCAACCCTTGGCAGCTGCAGCGCTCTCCAGTTCAGAGTCACGCATCGCCCCGTGCCTGCTGTCATCATTCTGCTAAAATGATCGTGGATAATCTGCTCCTTGTCTCCATGCGCCGTGGCACACCGATCATCGCTCTGAATTGTATGGATGAAGTTTTTGCGCCTTCTGGAGCAACACTTGGCGTGGAAGAACTTCGTACTGGCGTCGCCTGCTCGCAGCCAAAGCACCCTGGATGCTTGTCTCCTTCTTGCCCGTTCAATTGCCGCCAACCCCACCAGTCGAATCTTGAGTAGTTTGCGCAAATTGAACTCTGCAACCGACAGTGTTCTTGTCTCCTGCGCCACGTCAAGTCGAAGAATGACCTCACTGGCAATGTGGAATTGGGTCTTCGCATCACCGAACAATGATCTGCTCCCGATCTTCAGATTGTGCGCCATCCCTGGTGAGCTTGACCTGCAGACGCGCAAAAGCGCAACGCTGCTAAACCGGCCGGCTCCAGGCACGCTCCACAGTAATGTGAAAGCACGGGAACTGTGGCAAAAAAGACTCAAATCTGAAGCGAGCACGACGGATCGGTGCTTCGCATGGCGCCAAGATCAATGGGCAGTGATCGGAGCACGCCGTGGCTGCTGCCATCAAGCCATAGGCGGGGAAGAGAAGCTCCCAGCTAATAGTGCAGAAAAATTTGTCTATACTAACCAGCGTTGGGTTTTGCCGCTCGTTACTCCAAGTGAATCGCCTGTTTTTACACTTGATTTCCCGCAAACCTGCCACATCTAGTGCCGCCCTAAACTTTCCCATGATGCGCCGATTAAGGTTGAAGTTGTTCTTATCTCTAGCTTCGTATATAACGTTGAAATCACCGGTGAGGAGCCAAGGCTCACCAGGAGGGGGGAAGATCTTGCCAGCTCCAGAAGGAACACATCCTTCCGAGCGTCCTCTGCCGGTCCATAGACCACAGTTAGCCAAAAAGCAGTGGCCGATTGGTTGACCGTTACTTTGGTAGTGATGGCGAATTCTCCTACTGCCTGGGACACGATCGAGACGATCTCACTGTCCCGAAGAATGGCCACCCCGCCTCCGGAACCAATCGCAGGCAACACTATGCAGTCGGCTAACCTGCTACCTCCTATATCCCTTACTAGAGCTGGTGACCAGGTGTTGATTTTCGTCTCCTGGAGACAAAGAATCGCTGGTCGATGCGCCGCGACAGCTTCACAGATAGCGTCACGTTTGGCTGGCATATTGAGCCCACGTACGTTCCAACTAACTATCAGACAGCGGTTGTCATCCATATGAACACTTGATCATCCTCCAAGGGCTACTAGTTTCATCGATTGAAGATAAACCTACTGACGATGACAAGCAAACTCCTCCAACTTTCAGGGAACGCTGCTGCCCACCAATAGGCCCCAAATTGCAGCAACGCCAGCTACTCCTAACCACTAACCCTACAAGAACTACAAACAGCCCTAACTCAACCCCGCTTAAGGCCGGGCGCCGCTGGAGATTCCTAAAACATCGCACTAACATGATCAGACTACGGCCTCCTCGGCCACTCCATCAGCGCCGGTCATGGAAGCCGCTACGTGCAGTGCCTCCTTGTTGAGGCGAGTCAGCTTGGCGATGCAGGCGATGTCGTCGTCAGTGAGAGGCTCATCAAACTCCCGGAGCAGCTTCTCGGCGGCCTTGGCGGTCATCTTCTCCTTCGGGCCAAGCAAACCCAGCTCGCGCACAAGCCGCATCGTCCCCCGCTGCGCGACTGGCACCGTCGACGGGTTTGCCGCTTGGCGGGCACTGTGGCGCACCGGAGCAGGCGCGGCCCTGGTCTTGGGCGGGGCCGACGAGCGTCGCACCGGTGCGTCTGGCACCAGCGGCGGCTTGGTGGCTTGGTAGAGGCGCAGCGGGGCCGCATTCAGGTCTGAAACCTCGCCCTCTGCACCGAGCTGGAGGCAACAGACCTGTTGAGTGACAGCACCGAGCTGCATCTCCACTGCTGCGGAGTGGGCCGTCTCCTTGCGACTGAGGAGGCCCACCGCAACGCCTGGGCCCGCCAAGGTTGGGCCGAAGGCGTCTGGCAGGCCCGCATCCGCCGCGTTGACGCAGCTGACTTTGCCATTGAACTCCAGGGGGGTCGAGACTGCGGCAGACACATGGGCCTCCAGCTCAGCAGCCATGCAGTCGAATGGTGGTGGCTGCGGGAGCTGGGTCTTGGCGCCGGCGAAGAAGTCGGCGATCGGGTCTTGGGCCGTGGCAGTAGCAGCAGCAGGCGGCGGGGGTAGGGGCCGCGGCGCATGGAGAGCAGCACCCCCGGTGCTCGCAGCTTGACGACGGGCGGAGCTGCGACGGTCGCGCGAGCTCTCGGAGCGGCGCTGCCCCGGCGGGGAGCGGCTACGGCTCCTAGAGGAGCTCTCCTGCTCCCCCACCTTCTCCTTTCCGCCGCGGCTCCAACCAAGGAGCGTGTCCTTCCATGATCTGCGACCGCCCTGATCTTCTCTATCCTCATCCTTGCGACCACCGCCACGGGGCGCACCGCGACAACCCACATCAGCGAGCACGGCGAGCTGGCGGCGGTGCTGTGGATCGCGCTGGCCATCTTCCACTCCCTTCTTCCAGGAAGCAACGGGGATGATCCACGACATGGGTCTGTCATTGTCGTCGGAGTCCGAGGAAGGCAGGCCGCTCTGTGCCGAGCGTGGTGACCGCGGCTCGTAGGGCGACCAATCTTCGATGCGGTCCACATGGATGAGGACGTCGTGCCGGCTTGCAGACGGTGGTGCGGCGACGACGCGGCCCAGCGGAGAGAAACCGAGCATCTCCTCCACGCGGCCCGCCCCTCGCTCCATCCGCCAGAATGTGTGCTTGGTCGGGATGAGCCCCACATTCCAAACCCACACCCAGCAGGCAAAGCTCTTGGTGTGGCTCCGCTCGAAGGTGCGGCTGTCGAGGCGGTCGACGCGACAACCAAGGGCCTCCTCAGCCCCTTCGACGGACCAGAACTGCTGCGGCATCTTCTCAATGACCACCCGAACGTGGTAGTTGAAGGTTTGCACCACCGCGTGATCATCCTCGTGCCAGCGCTTGATGAAGAACTTGGCGCCGTCGACTGACAGGGAGCCGAGCTTGACAACTTGGTCTTGATGAATCGGCAGATCGAAGATGATGAGGTAGTCCTCCGGGTCGTGGCTGGTGATCCGCAGCTGGTGCGGCGGGATGCGCAGCTGCGCCTCGAGCTCCAGCCCGACCGCCATGGCACTGGAGGTCCGGCGCGCATCCGTCGCCGTGAGCAGCACCGCCTGGCGTTTGAGGACGAAGGTGGCGTGCTCCAGCGCAGGGGTGGACATCACCACCTTGCAGCTGTGCCGCGGGCGGCGCGCGGGGTCGGCGACGTGGGTGCCCTCCATGACGAGAGGTGGCGGCGTGGCGGTAGCTGGTGGAGACGCGGGAGCAAAGCAGAGTCTATCCCTCGCCGCCACCCTAGCGGTGGCCGCGGCAGGGTTGCGCCTGGGATTCTGCGGGCACTCGCGGCCAAAGTGACCGGAGTGGTTACAGATGATGCAGCAAATCGGGTCGCGGCAATCCTTCCTACGGTGCTTCTTGCTCAGGCATCAAAAGTACTTGCCGCGGAACTGGCTTAAGAAGGCAGCCCGGCCGACAACAGCATTGAAGTCGCCACGACGCCCATGCCGGACCGGGGAGGAGCACAGCCTATTGCCCGCCGTGCCAGAGCTTGGGCGCCTGCTTTTCCGGGATGAGACCTCGGTCCATCCCCCATCCAGCCCTACAGGGGGGAGTTAACGCCAGCAGCAGGGGCAACAACGATGGATTGAAGGCGTGGTCGCTCCGAAAGAGGAAAGGAAAGGGGATCCGCGGCCAGATCCGCCGGGCAGAGTAGCGGAGCCGCGGTGGAGCATTCGCCGCGCAGCAAGATCCAGGGCGGAGAACCGGGATCTCGTGCATTGACTCCGCGGGGCGGCTGCGAATCCGGCACCATCGACGGACCAGAGGGCGCAGGGGAGGCCGTCGACGACGCACGTATGCTACCGCTAGAGCCATATCTACGAAAACGCGGCCGGCCCATGCTTTCCAGCAGGCAGGAGCTGGCAGGCACCGTGGGGTGGCTGCCGCGGCCGGAGTGGCCCACGGCGCAGGGAGCGGGTGGCCGCCGCGGCCGGAGTGACCAGCGGCGCAGCTAGGAGCGAAGGAGAGCTCAGCTCAGCTCAGCTCCGAAACACGTCGATGGTTCCTTTAGAGAATATAACTAAAGGAAATATTCGTGTTAATTAAATTTAGCTGACACGTGCTTGCATATGTGCTAATGCATGCAAACTAAGCGAGCGTACAAGCATGGCATCTGTATGTATCATGGCCCATGCTAGCTAGCTGCCTAGCTCCTTCCAGAGTAATGCGTACATGTATTTGGCCCTAAGTAAACAATTAGAGAAAGAACTCACACGTTGACAGAACGGGGCCTAATTAAACTCATATTGGCTGATGGGACGTTGCCGGTTAATTACTGATTAAATAAATAAAAGGAAAAAGGAGCAGCCCGCTCCCACGCACGAACTCACACGATCACACGATCCAGAAGTGGGTGGGTGTGCGCGCGTGCGGCCGAAGCCTGGCGCTGCGCTCCCTCGCCCCTATAAATACTAGGTAGTGAGAATGCTCTAGGGCCGGCCCTTCATCTGTTATTCCCACTGCTAAAATCACATAGACATACAGTATATTGAAGCATAGAAAAAGAGAAGAGGAGGCGGGCGTCTTGCTGGCCGGAGGTGAGAAGGTGAGATTCATGGCTTTTTCCTAGCCCATGATTTGGCCATTGTGGTACAGATCAGAGAGCTTTCTTCTTCCTCCTCTTCTAAAATTCTAGCCCTTGGTTCAGCCATCGCGATACAAATCAAGGAGTATGTTTCATCTTTCCAAAGTTCTCGTCGTTGGTTTGGCCATCGCGGTATAAACCAAGGTCTTTGTTTAATCTACCTTAAAATTCTGCCCTTGGTTCGGCCATTGCGGACAAACCAAGGTGGTTGTTTCATCTACTTCAAATTTTCGTCTTTGGTTCAGCCATCATGGTACAAACAAAGGAGCATGTTATATCCATCTTAATTTTCTTTTTCTTGGTTCGGCCATCGCGGTACGAGCCAAGGAGCGTGCATGTTCCTTCTACATGTTGCATATGCTTCGTCCGAACGATCTTCTTGGTTTGGTCCCCTTAGCGATACAAGCCAAGATGAACGCCTCGTTCCTTGGTTTGGTTTCTATACATGGATACAAATCAAGTGAGTATCATTGGTACCGAAACCCCATAAAAAATTCTAGGACGCGTCTAGTGGGCGGCCGGCCGCCCTGGGATCGCTAGCCAGCGGCCACCCGAAAAAGGAAACCACCTGGTCCCCCCTCGAGCGAAAGAGGAAACAGTCCCCCGCTCGCCCACGTGGTCCACCTGGTCCCGCCCGCCTGAACGAAAAAGGGAACCGCCCGCCGCCCGCCCAAATGGTCCACCTGGTCCCCGCCCATCGGAGCGAAAAAGGGAACTGCCCCGCCCGCCAGCTAGCCGCAGGATCACGTGCACCCTCCTCGCCAAACCATGCCCCGCCCACCAACTGCGCCCTGGCTATCTTCTTCTTCCTCACGAAAGAAGGATCTGCCCAGGTTGCAGAATCCTTCATCGCTAGGAGAGAAGGACAACATGGCGGCTCCCAGGAACAAATAAGAGAAGAGAAGAGGCTTAGAGATCACAAAAAAAAACAATAAAAGAAGTAGATCAAAGACCAGGCAGGATCTTCTTCTTCCTCACGAAAGAAGGATCTGCCCCAGTTTGCAGGACCTTCATCGCCAGAACAAAAGAACAAGAGAAGAGAAGAGGGCTTAGAAATCAGAGAGAAGACCAGAAAAAGCCAGATCAGAAGAGAGGAGGGACGAAAAAGAAAACCTACCTTTAGGATCCAGAGGTGAGAAGACTTGCCCATCTTCTTTGAGATTCTCTTTTGTATATCTTGCTCCTTGTAGTGATTTCCTTGCACACATCTTTGACTTGTATATTTGGTTGTCAAAAATCAAATGAATCGTGCATAGTGTGTTTGAGGAAAAACTGTGCAACCAGTAGGTTGCTTTCGTGCAACTAAGCCAAATAAGATAGCCAACTGAATGAGTGCTGTGTGCCAACTCAACAGATTATGCAACTCTAAACCTTTTCTTGTGCAACTAACCCAGTTGTAGCATCCAACTATGAGGAGGCACTGTGCAACTGGAAATATAAAAGTGTCAGAACTGTGCAACTTTGGCAAGAACTCATGTATTTGGTTGTCAAAAATCAAATGAATCTTGCATAGTGTGTTTGCGGAAAAACTGTTCAACCAGTAGATTGCTTTCGTGCAACTAAGCCAAATAAGGTAGTCAACTGAATATTGTGTGCCAACTCAATAGATTATACAACACTAAACCTATTTTGTGCAACTAACCCCGTTCTAGCATCCAACTATAAGCAGGAACTGTGAAACTGGAATATAAAATGGGTCAAAACTGTGCAACCTTGGCAGGAACTTGAAAAATCTGGAAGAAGACAAACAATATATGATGACGAGCGATATACGATATGTTCTAATAAAAAACAATCTGCAAATATAGTTCTTAGAAAATAGGTTCACACACTGCCATCACAAATTTGAAACACACTGCCATCAAACCGTTGATCTAAATGTGCAAATCTAACTAAAATAGCTATAGACAATTATAGTTGAAATCTGATTTTGCTTCTATCTTTGAAGTTGCTGTAGCAGACCTTGCTTGATATGTTCACTTGCATTGATCTGCAGAAAATCATGCCCTTCTTTTCATGTAGCTACTGTCTGAATCATAGACCTGCACATTGTAGATAGAAAAAATGTTCAATAAATTGTAGGTACTGCATAAATTGTAGGATGCCAACACAGTATTATGTTCTCTGTGCAACTAGAAATGCTAAGGATGCCAACTAAATACATACTCTTGTGCAACTAGAAAAAGTCTTGAGTATGTCAACTAGTTAGAAAAGTATTGTGCAACTAGAAATGCTAAGGATGCCAACTAAATACATACTCTTGTGCAACTAGAAAAAGTCTTGAGTATGTCAACTAGTTAGAAAAGTATTGTGCAACTAGAAATGCTAAGGATGCCAACTAAATACATATTCTTGTGCAACTAGAAAAAGTCTTGAGTATGTCAACTAGTTAGAAAAGTATTGTGTAACTAGAATTGCTGAGGATGCCAACTAATTGGATACTACTGTGCAAGTATAAAGTCTGAGGGTGCCAAAGATACTCTTTGGCAACCCTCAATTTTTTTGGAGATGGGACTAAATTATATACTGTTGTGCAACTAGAAAAACTGAGGATGTCAACTAGTTGTATATTGTTCCTTGAAACTAGAAATGCTGAGGATGCCAACTAAATGGATACTCTTGTGCAACAAGAAATATTGAGGATACCAACTAAATATGCAGTGTACCATTTAGATATCATCTAAAAATATGCCCTCCCAATTATAATTTCTAGAGCATGCAACTACCCTGTAGATGCAGCCAACTGGCATGAGAGGTTGTGCAACTGTAAAATGAAAAAATGTCCTGCCAACTAAATGATCTAGAGCATGCAACTATCATGCAGATGCAGCCAATTCACATATGAGCGTGTGCAACTGGAAAATGAAATTGAAAAACACACTCTTGATCGTCCTTCGTCCTGTAATCCAACTATGTTTCCATCCCTGTGCAAATTTTACAACTAGCTAGCCAACTATTTCTTCCTCTGTTTGCAACTTACTAGAAAAAACAATAAAAAACATGGGTGAACCCGGATGCAAAAAGAGATGTACAACAACCTACACTATCCCATTATCTATTCGCTTTGGTTGAAACTCAAATCTCACATAATCCCCACGCCTCTCTAGTTCGAAAGCAGCACGAGAGCTATGCTCATGACGCCAACGCCACCATGGTCATAACTGTGTGAAGCAGATGCAGTTAACCACCGCTATGGGCTGCCCGACAAACTCGTCCCCCGCCGTCGCACCCTCTCCACGCTAGCCTCCCTCGTCCGATGAATACGAGCAATACCAGCCGCCCCTAGGCAGGACCTATGCGGGGTAATTGATAGGAGATACAGATAGAACCGAGGACAGAAGAAAATCCATGGGTAGGACCTTACCTGCGCTGGCGACGAGCAGTGAATCCCCCGCGCAAACATGGCAAATATTGAGAGAGAGAGAGAGAGAGAGAGAGAGAGGAGAGAGGCCGCTGGGAGCACCTACACGTCCTCCAATAGCCGAGTATAGGGGGAGGTGGTGGTGGTGCACGGCCGTCCGTGTGGACGTCGTCAATCGTGGAGGAGGCAGCCGGGTTCACGTGGTGATGGCGCGACACGGCGGACCGATCTAGATGAGGCGGGTCTAGGACCTCATGCCCGGAGCTCGTGGGGGTGGCGAGTGATTGGGCCTCGTCTCTGCCGTGGTAGAGGGGGTGGAAGGACGAGCAGGGAGGGCCATGGCCTAGATCCATGGCTGCACGATGGCCTGGACCACACCATCGCCGGGGAGGAGCCGGGTGGGGGATCTCGGGGTCGAGCCAGAGGAGGAGGCCAGCATGTGGATGTGGTCATGCGGATCCGGTGAGGCCCGCGCACGGAGGAGGCGCTCGGAGGAGCTGACGACGACGGCAACGGCGACGGCGACGACGCCTCGATCCATAAGAATTGGGGGAACTGCGAGAGACAACAGGGGGATGGTGGGCTCGACCGGTTCGGTGGGTGGGGTGACGGGTGGGTGGGCTGCCGACCAGATGACACCTGAAGTGAGGACGCACGCGCGTGATTGAAATCATGCGGTTCCCAGCCGGCCGCTCGGTTACGCAAAAAAGTGCGCGTGCACTTTTTAGATTTTAGGAAAATTCTATTGGTTTGGTTACCAGAAAAACAACTTAAATGACAAAGTTGGAATGAAATTATGAATATGCTAAACTGAATTCGTTCTTGTTCAGTTTATGCTATGGACCTTATGTGTCGCATTAGTTGCAATACGAACAAGAATATACAAAATATTTCCTCACTTGGTTATGCTACACGAGGGCATTATCTTAATGCTACCCGGTGTTAGTAGTAATACAAGTAAGTCAAAACTTAACTAAAATGTGTTCATGCTACACACGCAAAGAACAAAATCATGCAAGATGAATTATAAAACATGTTGCATCATAAGAACCAATCTTACCTGGTTACGCTACATGCGGACATTATCTTAATGCTACGCGGTGTTAGTAGTAATACAAGTGAGAGAAAATTTAAACAAAACATTCGGGCCACATATTTGGCCAAAGTCAAATAAAATATGTTATGAAATGCTCCAATGCTATAAGAGCCTAAACTATTAGCATCATCACACATGGGTATCACAAACTCACTTTACTTGGGTTATGCTACACACGAGCGCCAATGAAATGACGCTATGTGGAGTTAGTGCTAATACCATGTAAGGTACAAACATAAACAAAAATGATAGATGTCATATAACGCATGCAATACCATAATGGCTCCACAAACCTTTGCTTTGTTACGCTGCACACGGGCATTGTCTTAGTGCTACGCGGTGTTAGTAGTAATACAGGTAAAGAAGAACTTAATAAAAATAAGTTCGCTCCACATCCACATATGCATATAAAATTCATGCAAAATACATATAAGGGATGTTCCATGTAGCCCACATAAGCTTTAAACAAACAAAATATCATAAGCAAACTCCACTCAAGTCAGGCACGATACTGGGCGGATTCAGAGTTAACAAAATATGGCACATATCATATGCACCATAAAAATATCAATATTGTGTCAGAAAGCTTCAGTCCATTACGCTACACACGGGCACCACATCAGTGTCGCGTGACGATAGTAGTAATGTGATAATGCAAAACTTATTAAAATTGGCATGCCACATAAATCCATGCCACCAAAACCAAAGATGTCATGTAAAATTCCCAAAAAAAATATATACGTATTCTATATGCCAAACGTAGGATACAACTATGCGTAGCTAAAATCAACCTGCATTCCGCATATACATGAGGTTGAACACACACAAATGGTTGCATGCAAGGAAATATATTCCCAAACATCACACATGAAATCATAGAGGAGTACTTGCATGGAACCAAACTTCAAGCTCACCAAGCAGGAGTTCGTCGTCGACAGCGAAGAGGATTTCTCTTGTAGCATATTGTAATAGGAATGTGATGCAATCCTATGTAATAGAAATGTTGGAATTCTTAATTAGGGGTTTTCTCTTCGGAGATGTAATTAATAGAATTTTTATGTAAATGTAAGAGTTCTGGAAATAATGTACCTGCAATGTTTGATTCTATTTTTATTTTATGCATTTAAATTTCACTCTGTATCAATGACGTGGATGCGTATCTTCACGCCTGCCATTTTTCCGTCATCACACTATGTTCTGAGATTGATGTTGCTATGACTTTGACATGCTTAATGCTTGTCACTTTGGGCCCGGGTGCCATGATTTCAGATCTGAACCATTTATGTTATCACCATTATATCCATGTTCTAGATCCGATTTTGCAAGTTATAGTCACCTACTACGTGTTATGATCCGGCAACCCCAGAGTGACAATAGCCGGGACCACTCCCGGTGATGACTGTAGTTTGAGGAGTTCATGTATTCACTGTGTGCCAATGCTTTTTTCCGGTTCTCTATTAAAAGGATGCCTTAATATCCCTTAGTTTCCAATAGGACCCCACTGCCATGGGAGGGTACGACAAAAGATGTCATGCAAGTTCTTTCCATAAGCACGTATGACTATTTACGGACTACATGCCTACATTTTATTTATGAATTGGAGCTAGTGCTGTATCGCCCTAGGTTATAACTGTCTCATGATGAATATCATCCAACGAGTCACGATCCAATGCCTACGAATTTATCTTATATTGTTCTTGCTAAGTTACTACTGTTACTACTGCTATTATCACTGCTATCGCTGTTACCATTACTGTTGCTATTGCTGCTATCATCAAAACTATCATACTACTATGCTACTAATCAGTTTGCTGCAGATAATTAATCTCCAGGTGTGGTTGAATCGACAACTCAGCTGCTAATACCTTCAAATATTCTTTGGCTCCCCTTGTGTCGAATCTATAAATTTGGGTTGAATACTCTACCCTCGAAAACTGTTGCGATCCCCTATACTTGTGGGTTATCAAGACCTTTTTCTAGCACCGTTGCCGGGGAGCATAGCTATATTTGTTGAGTCAGTTGGGATTATTATCATATGTCACTATGAAGAATCTAAAGGACGCTAAGACTAAGATTTTTCCCTCAAAGACGAGGGGGGTAAGGAACTGCCATCCAGCTCCGCTTTAGATTCACCTTCCGTTATAAGTAAACTTGCAACACCACCACATGCTATTAATTCTGACATGTCGCAAGTTATTGATGATGCCACTTCTGCTATTAATGCTACTCATGATGATGCTAGTACTTTGCTTGATGATGATGTGCCACTAGGTGAATTTCTTGATGAACAAATTGCTAGAGTAAGACAACATAATATTGTTGAATCTGATGATGAACTTGAAACTGAAAATCTTGAAATACCTACTAGAACTAGTCCTCCTAGATATGAATTGCCAAAGGTACCGAAAGGTTATACTATGAGTGAGGAGGTAACTAGAGATATTCTTGCTTGTAAGGATAGAGATGATTTGGAGAAATGATTATGCTACTATAAACAAAGATCTCTGAATGCTAAAATGAAATGTAATCCCGAGTTTGCTACTTCACCTATTTCTATTGATGATAAGGATTATGAATTCTCTGTCGACCCAAAGTTAATTACTTTGGTTGAATCTGATCCTTTCCATGGTTATGAAGCTGAAACTATTGTGCCACATCTTACTAAGTTGAATGATATAGCCACCCTTTTTGCTCATGATGAGAAGATTTGCTATTACTATATTCTCAAATTATTTCCGTTCTCATTAAAGGGTGATGCTAAAGCTTGGTACAATATTCTTGCTCCTGGTTGTGTGCGTAGTCCCCAGGATATGATCTATTACTTCTCTGAAAAATATTTCCGTGCTCATAAGAAACAAGCTGCATTGCAGGAAATATTTAACTTTGTGCAAATTGAAGAAGAGAGTCTCCCACAAGCTTGGGGGAGGCTTCTCCAATTGCTTAATGCTTATCCTGATCGTCCTCTTAAGAAAAATGAAATACTTGATATCTTCTATAATGGACTAACCGATGCTTCTAGGGACTTCCTAGATAGTTGTGCTGGTTGTGTTTTGAGGGAACGAACTATTGGGCAAGCTGAAGAATTATTGAATAACATATTGAAAAATTATGATGATCGGACTCCTCCTGAAATACCTATTAAACCCACTCCGAAGAAGAGGGGTATATTATATCTCAGTCCTAAAGATATGCAAGAGGCAAAGAAATCTATGAAGGAAAAAGGTATTAAAGTAGAGGATGTTAAAAATTTACCACCTATTGAGGAAATACATGGGCTTGAAGCACCACCACCACCCAAGGTGGTAGAGGTAAAATCTTTAATGAAATTCAATGATAGTGATGATCCTCATAATAAACATCCTAGTCAATGCCTTGATGAGTTTGATAATTACATTAGAAAGCAAGATCACTTCAATGCAAATGTCATGAAATAATTGAAATACAACTCTGATATGATTCCTCGCTTAAGTGACTTGTTATTTAGAATCTCAAATGATGTTACAGGTGTAGGAAAGCATGCCTCTATGGTTCAAACTCAATTAGAACAAGTTGCTAAATCTCAAAGGGAGTTACTTGATGAAATGAACGATAATATAAGTGACTTTTCTGTTAGAGTAGCAACTAGAGGAGGTAAAATGACTCAGGAACCACTTTATCCTGAGGGACATCCAAAGAGAACAAGACTCTCAAAGAATTAACACTGATGCACCTAGTCCTTCTAAAAAGAAAAATAAGAAGAAAAATAATAGGATTTTGCATGCCTCTAGTGAACCTGAAATAGAAAAACCTCCTGATAATGGTAAAGAAATTTCTATCTCTGACGCTGAAACTGAACACTCACCTTGTGATAATGAGAAAGATAATGATGAGGTTCATGAAGACACTCAACCAATGATAAAGAACCAGATAATGATGTTGAGATAGAACAAGCTGTTGATCTTGATAACCCACAACCTAAGAATAAAAGATATGATAAAAGAGACTTTGTTGCTAGAAAACATGGAAAGGAAAGAGAACCATGGGTTCAAAAGCCTATGCCCTTTCCACCTAAGTCAACTAAAAATAAAGATGATGAAGAATTTGAATGCTTTGCTGAAATGTTGAGGCTAGTTTTTTCGTGAACTCGCTTAACTGATATCTTAAAAATGCCTCCTTATGCAAAGTATATGAAAGACATCATCACTAATAAGAGAAAAATACCGGAAGCTGAAATCTCCACTATGCTTGGTAATTACACTTTTAAAGATGGAGTACCTAAAAAACTTGATGATCCGGGAATACCAACTGTACCTTTCCCCATTAAAAGAAATTATGTGAAAACTACTTTATGTGATTTGGGAGCCGGTGTTAGTGTTATGCCTTTCTCTTTATATAAAAGACTTGATTTGAATAAAATCACACCTACTAAAATATCTTTGCAAATGGCTGATAAATCAACTGCCTTACCTATCGGTATTTGTGAGGATGTGCCTGTTGTTGTTGCTAATGTTACTATATGGACTGACTTTGTTATACTTGAGATGCCCGAGGACGACAACATGTCGATTATCCTTGGTAGACCCTTCTTGAATATTGCGGGAGCTGTTATTGATTGCAATAAAAGCAGTCACTTTTCATATCAATGGTAATGAGCATACGGTGCACTTTTCGAAGAAACAATTCCAAGTGAATGGTATTAATGTTATTGAAAAATCTCCGACAATCACTATTGGAAGTTTTCAACTACCTCTACCTACTATAAAAAACAAATATGAAATGCTTATTGTTGGGGACATTCATATCCCCATTGAGGTAACTTAGTGATTTACGAAAGTTCTTAGGTTTCATATTAATGAAAGTGGTTGTTAATAAGACTTGATCAACCTTATTAATGGATCATTTTTGAGAGGTATGAAGTTGATGAATTTAGTGAGCACTACCTTCTGTCCCTACCTTTTGTTTTCTGTTTTATTAGTTAAATAAAATAAAATGCCATGCTTTGTCTGTTTTCTGAGTTTTCCGTGCAATAAAAAATGACCCAAAAATAAAAGTTCTCAGAATGCTCTGAAAATCTGATACGATTTTTTTTCTGAATATTTCTGAATTTCTGGTGCAAATAATATCAGAGGGAGGTGCACCAGGTGGGCACAAACCACCCGGACGTGCCAGGACCCCAGGCGCGCCCTGGTGCGTTGTGGTCCCCACGTGCCCCCCCTCACTTACTTCTTCTTCCCACATCACTCCATTCACCCAGAAAAAATCACCATCACACTCTCTCTCGTGTTCTTGCTCCCGAAACCACAGATTTCGATCTCTTTGCTCGAAGCTCCATTTCTGAAACTGTTTGGGGGATTTGTTGCTTGGTATGTGTCTCCTCCATGTGTCCAATTAGTTTCTATTTTAGTGGTTTATATTTAGAATAATTAGCTACTCTTGGTGCTACTGTAGATGAGCTTGCATGTTGAAATCTTAGTGTTCTAAGTAGTTTGAATGCTTGCTATGGCCTCTGTACATCTCTATGAGTAGTTGCTATCAATTTTGTGAAGTTTTGTTGAGAAAAAGTTTGTGGACTGAAAATTTCAGAATTTTGTTCATAGGAAAAGGATGAGTTTCTTTAGGAAGTTTTCTTCCAAGAAGAACTCCATGGGGGTTATTGGGCAGTCATCTGACAATGATCTCCATACCCCGAGGTTGGCGGAGCTACGACCGTGCGAGTGGCCGCATAATGCGTTCATGGAAGAGGCCGGAATCCTCAAAGACTTCAACCAATATGCTGCTAATGCCGGCCTCACCGACTTCATCACAGCTGAATGCGAATAGTATCATCTCCTCACAAATTACTTTGTGCAAAATTTTCATTTCCATTCTAGGAATAATCCCCTTGAGGTGTCATTTAATTTATATGCTGAAAACTGCCAGATCCCACTTACTGAATTTTGCGACATATGCATGCTTCCTTCTGATGGGGATTTGGTAGAGCCTAATCGCTAAGAGTTTGATAGGTTTTACCATACTCTGACAGTGGGGGATGAGAGAGGAGTATCGGGCACCATTGTTGTTAGCTTGTAGTTTCCTGCCGTGCATTATTTTGCCTGATTTATTGCAAAGTGCTTGCTAGAGAGAGAGAAGGTGGGTTCATTTAGTGCCCCAGACTTTGCTGTTTTGCGTCGCGCACTTTATGGCACCAACACTTATAGCTTGGGAGCTATTGTGGCACGTCGCCTTCACCTTAACAGATTCAAGGATAAAATACATGGGGGCATTTACGCTACTCGCTTGGCAACTCATTTCAATGTGTAGATACGCCAACATGATCACCCCTTGACCAAGGTTTACCTAGATAGAGCAGCTATGAAGGACCACCAGTTTATCGCTGCTAATTACCCTGATATTGACTTGCCTTACAACTCAGTTTTCAGTGAGAAAACTCGTGATATTATTCCCTTGCCTGCACCTGCTTTGTTTGATCATGTTGCCAGGAACGGATACAGGATTATGCCTGAGCACTTTGTCACTTACCGGAACAACCTGGCTGCAGCACAGCCGGAGCCTCAGCAGTGGGTATGGTGCCTGCTCCCCAGCACTTTAACATTGGACCTCATGGCTTCTACGACTGGTGATTACCAAGTTAGGCCAAAGTCTAAGCTTGGGGGAGTATGTATTTCCATCGACATTACATTCATGTTCACACATTTCATTCCAGTTGTCGGTGTCCACACATTTTCATTGTATCATCCATGTTTAAATTATTTTTCTCGCTTTCTTCTTGTGTGTTTAAAAAACTTTGAGAAAATCCAAAAATATGTTTCTTGCTTCTTTTTGTTTTTTCTTCCTAATTTAAATTGTTGTAGCACTAAAAAGAAAACCCAAAAAGATTCCTTGTTCTTCTTTTACTTGTTGGGAGCTTTCCCGTGTAAATAATTTTTCTCGTTTTTGCTTTTCCCTTTTTCATTTGCTTGCTTTCGAAAAACCAAAAACTCCAAAAATATTTCAGTGTGTTTCTCTGAATTTCTTTTCTTTTTGTTGAGTCATACCAAGGAGAGGACCACGATGAAAATGTTGAGTGGCTCTCGTTTGCATTGTTGATCTAATAAAGAGTCCATATTACCTTGTCTTATCCTCTTAAATAAAATGTTTGCAGATTCCAGTTTAGTCTACGACACTCTTGCACTATTATTATTTTCAAATTGTTCGGTCGTGCAAGTGAAAGGCAATAATGACGATATTAGATGAACTGGCCGTGGCAGAGAGAAACAGGTATGAACTTGACTTGTTCTGTTTTTGTAAATATGTTTAACCTAGTATCCATGATTCAACCTATTATGATCAAACATGTTTGCAATGACAATTAGAGATCATAGTTTCTCATGCCATGCATAAGTAGCTAGGAGTGAATAATGGCATATCTTGGATATCAACATTGCGTTGAAATGATTGTGATGCAGTACGATGATATGGTATCCTCCTCTGAATGTTCAAGTGGCTTGACTTGGCACATGTTCATGCATGTAGTTGAATCAAAACCAACATAGCCTCTATGATATTTATGTTCATGGTGTTCATATCCTACTCATGCTAGTATCCAATGTTACTTATGCATAATTCCTGTTCATGACCGTTGTTGCTCTCTAGCTGGCCGCTTCTCAACCTATTTGCGAGCCTTCACCTGTACTAAGTGGGAACTCTGCTTGTACATAAAAAACCCTGAAACCCAAGTTATTCCAGATGAGTCCACCATACCTACCTATATGTGGTATTACCCTGCCGTCCTAAGTAAATTTGCATGTGCCATCTCTAAAAACTTCAAATAAATATCCTTTTTGTGTGTCTGGATCGTTCATGGAACGACAGGAGGTAGTCGGTATATTCCATGCTAAGCGGGTTATTTCATGTCGAGTGTTTGTTCACTTGCCATCGCACGAGAAAAGGGCGGTAATAGGGATGCCCAGTCCCAAATTGCAAAAAGAAAAGAGCTTACAAATAATAATAAAAAACTCCCAACAAAGTCATAACCTTTACATTTCCGCTTGGGAATCGCCACTAGCGTGTTTAGCATGGAAGATATTGATAACTGATGGCCGTGAAGTAAATGAGAAGGGTGCATGTCTCAAAATGTCATTTACCTCTGTTTTAAAACTTGAGCTCTAGCACCTCTACAAATCACTGCTTCCCTCTGCGAAGGGACTATCTATTTACTTTTATGTTGTGTCATCACCTTCTCAAATAAGCGCCATAACCTGAGAGCACTGCTGTCATGCTAATGCATTATGTGTAGCTAATGTTGGGTGCATCATGACTGGATCTTTTCTACCATGAATTACAATGTTTAGTCGCCGCTTGAACTTTGGGGGTGCTTTGCATTTATGTTTTGCGGTCTTAGAAAGGGCTAACTACCACTATTGTCATATTATATCACGGTTGTTTTGACAATGTGTTGCTATTTGACATATCTTATTATTGCTCTCTAGTTGATTATGTCATTGATATGAGTTAATATAATTTTTAAGAGTTATTGTCGACATGGTTAGTTATAATCTTTGCTGAAAACCTAGGTGTTGTTTAAGCTTATTTATGAAACAAGAGCAAAAGAGTTCGTAAATTTTTTTCTTTTTCACTTTTAGTTTATCGACTGAATTGCTTGAGGACAAGCAAATGTTTAAACTTGGGGGAGTTGATACGTCTTCAACGTATCTACTTTTCCTAATGCCTTTCCTCTTGTTTTGGACTCTAATTTGCAAGATTTGAATGAAACTAACCCCAGACTGACGCTGTTTTCAACAGAACTACCATGGTGTTGTTTTTGTGCAGAAATAGGAGTTCTCAGGATGGAATGAAACTTTGCGAGGATTCTTTATACCAATAAAGAGAATTTCTGGAGCCAAGAGGTACCTAAGGGGGGCACCTGGGTGGGCACAACCCAACAGGGCGCGCTTGCCCCCCCAGGCGCGCCCAGGTGGGTGCTACCCACCTGGTGGCCCCGCTGACCCTGAAACCGACGCTATAAAATCACATTATTCCAGAAAAAATCAAGGAGAAAGAATTATCACGTTTCACGAGATGGAGCTGTTGCCGTCTCCTGTTCTTCATCGGGAGGCCAGATCTGGAGTCCGTTTGGGGCTCCGGAGAGGGGGATCTTCGATCTTCGTCATCACCAACGCATCTCCATTGCCAATTCCATGATGCTCCCCACCGGGAGTGAGTAATTCCTTCTTAGGCTCACTAGTCGGTGAGGAGTTGGATGAGATTCATCATGTAATCGAGTTAGTTTTGTCAGGGCTTGATCCATAGTATCCACTATGTTCTGAGATTGATGTTGCTATGACTTTGCCATGCTTAATGCTTGTCACTTTGGCCCGGGTGCCATGATTTCAGATCTGAACCGTTTATGTTATCACCATTATATCCATGTTCTAGATCCGATCATGCAAGTTATAGTTACCTACTACGTGTTATGATCCGGCAATCCGGTGTGACAATAGTCGGGACCACTCCCGGTGATGATCGTAGTTTGAGGAGTTCATGCATTCACTGTGTGCTAATGCTTTGTTTTGATTCTCTATTAAAAGGAGGCCTTAATATCCCTTAGTTTCCAATAGGACCCCGCTGCCATAGGAGGGTAGGACAAAAGATCACACAAGTTCTTTCCATAAGCACGTAAGACTATTTACGGAATACATGCCTACATTATATTTATGAACTGGAGCTAGTGCCGTATCTCCCTAGGTTATAACCGTCCCATGATGAATATCATCCAATGAGTCACGGATCCAATCCCTACAAATTTATCTTATATCTTGCTAAGTTACTACTGTTGCTACTGCTATTATCACTGCTATCACTGTTACCTTACCGTTGCTACTGCTGCTATCATCGAAACTATCATACTACTGTGCTACTAATCAGTTTGCTGCAGATAATTAATCTCCAGGTGTGGTTGAATCGACAACTCAGCTGCTAATTGAAGGAAATATGCCCTAGAGGCAATACTAAAGTTATTATTTATTTCCTCATATCATGATAAATGTTTATTATTCATGCTATAATTGTATTAACCGGAAACATGATACATGTGTGAATACATAGACAAACTTAATGTCACTAGTATGCCTCTACTTGACTAGCTCATTAATCAAAGATGGTTATGTTTCCTAACCACAGACATGCGTTGTCATTTGATTAACGGGATCACATCATTAGGAGACTGATGTGATTGACTTGACCCATTCCGTTAGCTTTGCACTTGATCATTTAGTATTTTGCTATTGCTTTCTTCATGACTTATACAAGTTCCTATAACTATGAGATTATGCAACTCCCATTTACCAGAGGAACACTTTGTGTGCTACCAAACGTCACAACGTAACTGGGTGATTATAAAGGAGCTCTACAGGTGTCTCCAAAGGTACATGTTGAGTTGGCGTATTTCGAGATTAGGTTTTGTCACTCTGATTGTCAGAGAGGTATCTCTGGGCCCTCTCGGTAATGCACATCACTATAAGCCTTGCAAGCAATGTAGCTAATGAGTTAGTTACAGAATGATGAATTACATAACGAGTAAAGAGACTTGCCGGTAACAAGATTGAACTAGGTATTGGATACCGACGATCGAATCTCGGGCAAGTAACATACTGATGACAAAGGGAACAACGTATGCTGTTATGCAGTTTGACCGATAAAGATCTTCGTAGATTATGTAGGAGCCAATATGAGCATCCAGGTTCCGCTATTGGTTATTGACCGCAATCAGTTCTAGGTCATGTCTTCATAGTTCTCGAACCCGCAGGGTCCGCACGCTTAAGGTTTCATTGACAGTTTTATTATGAGTTTATGAGTTTTGATGTACCGAAGGTTGTTCGGAGTCCCGAATGTGATCACGGACATGACGAGGAGTCTCGAAATGGTCGAGAAATAAAGATCGATATATTGGACGACTATATTTGGACATCGGAAGGGTTCCGGGTGAGATTGGGACTGTACTGGAGCTCCGGGAGGTTATCAGACCCCCCGGTAGGTATATGGGCCTTATTGGGCCTTAGTGGAAAGGAGGGAGAAGGAGCAAAGGAGGGCCCCCCAAGCCCAATCAGAATTGGGAGGGGGGCGGCCCCCCTTTCCTTCTTCCCTCCTCCCTCTTCCTTCCCTCTCCTACTCCTAATAGGAAAGGGGGGAGTCCTACTCCCGGTTGGGGTGACTCCCCCCTAGGGCGCGCCACCCCCTTGGCCGGCCCCCTCTCCTCCACTCCTTTATATACGGGGGAGGGGGGGCACCCCATAGACACAACAATTGATCTCTTGATCTCTTAGCCGTGTGCGGTGCCCCCCCTCCACCATAGTCCTCGATAATATTGTAGCGGTGCTTAGGCGAAGCCCTGCGACGGTAGAACATCAAGATCGTCATGACGCCGTCGTGCTGACGGAACTCTTCCCCGACATTCTGCTGGATCGGAGTCCAGGGATTGTCATCAAGCTGAACATGTGCTAAAACTCGGAGGTGCCATAGTTTCGGTGCTTGATCGGTCGGGCCGTGAAGACGTACGACTACATCAATCGCGTTGTTCTAACGCTTCCGCTTTCGGTCTACGAGGGTACATGGACAACACTCTCCCCTCTCGTTGCTATGCATCACCATGATCTTGCGTGTGTGTAGGAAATTTTGAAATTACTACGTTCCCCAACAGTGGCATCTGAGCCTGGTTTTATGCGTAGATGTCATATGCACGAGTAGAACACAAGTGAGTTGTGGGCGATATAAGTCATACTTCTTACCAGCATGTCATACTTTGGTTCAGCGGTATTGTGAGATGAAGCGTCCCGGACCGACATTACGCGTACGCGTAGGCGAGACTGGTTTCACCGTTACGAGCACTCCTTGCTTAAAGGTGACCGGCGGGTGTCTGTCTCTCTCACTTTAGTTGAACCGAGTGTGGCTACGCCCGGTCCTTGCGAAGGTTAAAACATCACTAACTTGACGAACTACCGTTGTGGTTTTGATGCGTAGGTAAGAACGGTTCTTGCTCAGCCCATAGCAGCCACGTAAAATTTGCAGCAACAAAGTAGAGGACGTCTAACTTGTTTTTGCAGGGCATGTTGTGATGTGATATGGTCAAGACGTGATGCTATATTTTATTGTATGAGATGATCATGTTTTGTAACCGAGTTATCGGCAACTAGCAGGAGCCATATGGTTGTCGCTTTATTGTATGAAATGCAAATGCCCTGTAATTGGTTTACTTTATCACTAAGCGGTAGCGATAGTGATAGAAGCAATAGATGGCGTAACGACAATGATGCTATGATGGAGACCAAGGTGTTGCACCGGTGACGATGGTGATCACGACGGTGCTTCGGAGATGGAGATCACAAGCACAAGATGATGATGGCCATATCA
This sequence comes from Triticum aestivum, assembly GCF_018294505.1. Taxonomy (NCBI): domain Eukaryota; kingdom Viridiplantae; phylum Streptophyta; class Magnoliopsida; order Poales; family Poaceae; genus Triticum; species Triticum aestivum. The sequence continues at coordinate 425,295,100 of NC_057810.1, forward strand.
TATCACTTATATTGATTGCATGTGATGTTTATCCTTTATGCATCTTATCTTGGTTTGATCGACGGTAGCATTTTAAGATGACCTCTCGCTAAATTATCAAGAAATGTTCTCCCTGAGTATGCACCGTTGTGAAAGTTCTTCGTGCTGAGACACCACGTGATGATCGGGTGTGATAGGCTCTACGTTCAAATACAATGGGTGCAAAATAGTTGCACACGCGGAATACTCAGGTTAAACTTGACGAGCCTAGCATATACAGATATGGCCTCGGAACACGAAGACCGAAAGGTCGAACGTGAATCATATAGTAGATATGATCAACATAGTGATGTTCACCATTGAAAACTACTCCATCTCACGTGATGATCGGACATGTTTTAGTTGATTTGGATCACATGATCACTTAGATGACTAGAGAGATGTCTGTCTAAGTGGGAGTTCTTAAGTAATATGATTAATTGAACTTAAATTTATCATCAACTTAGTACCTGATAGTATTTTGCTTGTCTATGTTTGTTGTAGATAGATGGCTCGTGCTGTTGTTCCGTTGAATTTTAATGCGTTCCTTGAGAAAGCTAAGTTGAAAGATGATGGTAGCAATTACACGGACTGGGCCCGTAACTTGAGGATTATCCTCATTGCTGCACAGAAGAATTACGTCCTGGAAGCACCGCTGGGTGCCAGGCCTGCTGCAGATGCAACTGACGACGTTAAGAACGTCTGGCAGAGCAAAGCTGATGACTACTCGATAGTTCAGTGTGCCATGCTTTACGGCTTGGAACCTGGTCTTCAACGATGTTTTGAACGTCATGGAGCATATGAGATGTTCCCGGAGTTGAAGTTAATATTTCAAGCAAATGCCCGGATTGAGAGATATGAAGTCTCCAATAAGTTCTATAGCTGTAAGATGGAGGAGAATAGTTCTGTCAGTGAACATATACTCAAAAAGTATGGGTATAATAATCACTTGATTCAACTGCGAGTTAATCTTCCTAATGATAGTGTCATTGACATAATTCTTCAATCACTGCCACCAAGCTACAAGAGCTTCGTGATGAACTATAATATGCAAGGGATGGACAAGACTATTCCCGAGCTCTTCGCAATGCTAAAAGCTGCGGAGGTAGAAATCAAGAAGAAGCATCAAGTGTTGATGGTCAATAAGATCACCAGTTTCAAGCAAAAGGGCAAAGGAAAGAAGAAGGGGAACTTCAAGAAGAACAACAAACAAGTTGCTGCTCAAGAGAAGAATCCCAAGTCTGGACCTAAGCCTGAGACTGAGTGCTTCTACTGCAAGCAGACTGGACACTGGAAGCGGAACTGCCCCAAGTATTTGGCGGATAAGAAGGATGGCAAAGTGAACAAAGGTATATGTGATATACATGTTATTGATGTGTACCTTACTAATGCTCGCAGTAGCACCTGGGTATTTGATACTGGTTCTGTTGCTAATATTTGCAACTCGAAATAGGGACTACGGATTAAGCAAAGATTCGCTAAGGACGAGGTGACGATGCGCGTGGGAAATGGTTCCAAAGTCGATGCGACCGCGGTCGGCACGCTACCTCTACATCTACCATCGGGATTAGTTTTAGACCTGATGGTGCCAGCATTAAGCATGAAAATTATACCTGGATCTTGGTTGATGCGAGACGGTTATTTATTTAAATCAGAGAATAATGGTTGTTCTATTTATATGAGTAATATCTTTTATGGTCATGCACCCTTGAAGAGTGGTCTATTTTTATTAAATCTCGATAGTAGTGATACACATATTCATAATGTTGAAGCCAAAAGATGCAGAGTTGATAATGATAGTGCAACTTATTTGTGGCACTGCCGTTTGGGTCATATTGGTGTAAAACGCATGAAAAAACTCCATACTGATGGACTTCTAGAATCACTTGATTATGAATCACTTGGTACTTGCGAACCGTGCCTCATGGGCAAGATAACTAAAACGCCGTTCTCCGGAACTATGGAGCGAGCAACTGATTTGTTGGAAATCATACATACTGATGTATGTGGTCCAATGAATATGGAGGCTCGCGGCGGGTATCGTTATTTTCTCACCTTCACAGATGATTTGAGCAGATATGGGTATATCTACTTGATGAAACACAAGTCTGAAACATTTGAAAAGTTCAAAGAATTTCAGAGTGAAGTGGAAAATCATCGTAACAAGAAAATAAAATTTCTACGATCTGATCGTGGAGGAGAATATTTGAGTTACGAGTTTGGTTTACATTTGAAGCAATGCGGAATAGTTTCGCAACTCACGCCACCCGGAATACCACAACGAAATGGTGTGTCCAAACGTCATAATCGTACTTTACTAGATATGGTGCGATCTATGATGTTTCTTACTAATTTACCGCTATCATTTTGGGGTTATGCTTTAGAGACGGCCGCATTCATGTTAAATAGGGCACCATCAAAATCCGTTGAGACGACGCCTTATGAACTGTGGTTTGGCAAGAAACCAAAGTTGTCGTTTCATAAAGTTTGGGGCTGCGATGCTTATGTGAAGAAACTTCAACCAGATAAGCTCAAACCCAAATCAGAGAAATGTGTCTTCATAGGATACCCAAAAGAGACTATTGGGTACACCTTCTATCACAGATCTGAGGGCAAGATTTTTGTTGCTAAATTTGGATCCTTTCTAGAGAAGGAGTTTCTCTCGAAAGAAGTGAGTGGGAGGAAAGTAGTACTTGATGAGGTAACTATACCTGCTCCCTTATTGGAAAGTAGTTCATCACAATAACCGGTTCCTGTGACAACTACACCAATTAGTGAGGAAGCTAATGATATTGATCATGAAACTTCAGATCAAATTACTACCGAACCTCGTAGGTCTACCAGAGTAAGATCCGCACCAGAGTGGTACGGTAATCCTATTCTAGAAGTCATGTTACTTGACCATGGCGAACCTACAAACTATGAGGAAGCTATGATGAGCCCAGATTCTGCAAAATGGCTTGAGGCCATGAAATCTGAGATGGGATCCATGTATGAGAACAAAGTATGGACTTTGGTTGACTTGCTCGATGATCGGCAAGCCATCGAGAATAAATGGATCTTCAAGAAGAAGACTGACGCTGATGGTAATGTAACTGTCTACAAAGCTCGACTTGTTGCAAAAGGTTTTCGACAAGTTCAAGGGGTTGACTACGATGAGACTTTCTCACCCGTAGCGATGCTTAAGTCTGTCCGAATCATGTTAGCAGTTGCCGCATTTTATGACTATGAAATTTGGCAAATGGATGTCAAAATTGCATTCCTGAATGGATTTCTGGAAGAAGAGTTGTATATGATACAACCGGAAGGTTTTGTCGATCCAAAAGGTGCTAACAAAGTGTGCATAATTATGAGCACGTGGTACATACGCCGCTGCTTGGTTGGGGCGAAGACAGAGGCCGGATTGCTAATCGAGCTCCTGACGAGCTGGACTATCATTATGCGGGGTAGTCCAGACTCATTTGACAGGGTCCGGTGGCTTGACTGCCGATGTGGAGTTTGGCTTGATAAGGCCGATCTGCACTTCTGCTGCGAGGGCCGCGGTGTGTTCCTCAGTACGGAGGGAGCGATCCATGTTTCCATGGACTGTTATAACACCGGTGGTCCTGGCATTTTGAGTTTTAGATAAGCATAGTGTGGGACCGCGTTGAAACGGGCAAACGCTGTTTGTCCGAGCAGTGCATGATAGGCACTTCGTAAAGGGACGATGTCGAAGATCAAGTCTTCACTTTGGAAGTTGTCCAGCGAACCGAATACAACCTCCAATGTGATTGAGCCCGTGTAGCGGGCCTCTACACCAGGTATTACTCCTTTAAATGTAGTTTCGGTGGGTTTGATTCTTGACGAGTCAATACCCATTTTCTGGACGGTGTCCTGATAGAGCAGGTTAAGACCGCCGCCGCCATCCATGAGGACTCTCGTGAGGTGGAATCCATTGATGATTGGATCGAGGACCAATGCGGCTGAACCTCCATGACGCATACTGGTCGGATTGTACCTGCGATCAAAGGTGATCAGGCATGCTGACCATGGGTTAAGTTGTGGGGCGTCTGGCTCTATCGCATAGACGTCCCTCAATGTGCGCTTGCATTCCCTTTTGGGGATGTGAGTAGCGTATATCATGTTCACCGTTTTGACTTCGAGGGGAAATTTCTTCTCCCCCCTGTGTTCGGTGGGTTAGGCTCCTCATCGTCATCCTCGCTGGGCGACCCTTTCCCCGTGTGCTCGGTGTTTAACTTACCGGCCTGCTTAAAGACCCAACAACTTATGTTGGTATGGTTGGCAGGTTTGTCGGGGGTGCCGTGAATCTGGCAAGGTTGGTCGAGTATTCGGTCCAGGCTAGATGGGCCATCTTTGTTTCTTTTGAATGGCCTCTTCCACTGACTGGGCTTGGAGCCACTGAATCCGGCGTTGACCGTCGTGGCTTCGGCATTATCAATGTTGGTCCGACGCTTGTTTTTGTTGCATCGGGGCCTGCCGTTTCTATTCCTTGCTTAGGAAGTGCTAGGATCACTGGTACTGTTGCTGCTACGGGCAAGCCAACTATCTTCGCCTGCACAAAAGCGGGTCATGAGTGATGTGAGGGCTGCCATGGACTTTTCTTGATTGAGGTATCGGGCAAGCCATTCATCGCGGATGCTGTGTTTAAAGGCTGCTAGAGCCTCGGCGTCCGGACAATCAACAATTTGGTTCTTTTTGATTAGGAACCGTGTCCAGAATTTTCTGGCTAACTCTCCGGGCTGCTGGACTATGAGACTGAGGTCGTCGGCGTCCGGAGATCGAATATAAGTGCCATGGGAGTTGTCTCTAAAAGCATCCTCCAGGTCTTCCCAGCTTCCAATAGAGTTTTCTGGGAGGCTATTTAACCAGTGCCGAGCTGGTCCTTTAAGTTTGAGAGGGAGGTATTTGATGGCATGTAGATCGTCACCGCGAGCCAAGTGAATGTGGAGAAGAAAATCTTCAATCCATTCTGTGGGGGTCTGTTGTGCCATCGTATGATTCGATGTTCACGGGTTTAAACCCTTCTGGGAACTGGTGCTCCATTACCTCATCAGTGAAGCATATGGGGTGTGCGGCACCTCTATATCGGGCCACATCTCGACGTAGTTCGGATGGAGTCCGTATGCGGTTTTTAGCCCGGGTGGAGTTGTACTTGTTGCGCCAGGCTTGATGGCCATATTCTCGCACTGGGGCCCACCCCCTTGATCCATATATTGATCTGGTCTGACCAGTTTTATTATCCAGGTCCTGTCGTAGGTCGTAAGTGTATCCTCCAGCAGCTGTCTCTCTACCTTTACGGTGGGGTGGTGTAGGCGGGTGTTCAGCTTGAGTTGCCGCTCTGTCCAGGCCACGTGGTGGTCGGTCAGCTCCGTCGGCCGCGTTATGCGTGAGTGGTATAGGCTTTGGGGCCTCGTCGTCGAATTGGGGTAGCAGCTGATGCTTTGGGTAGCTCTTGGTTGGGTGTTCGAGGCCGTATTCCTCGGCTGCCTGAACATCAATCCACCTGTCATTGAGCAGATCCTGATCAGCTTGAAGCTACTGCTGCTTCTTTCTCAGGCTTCTTGCCGTGGCTATTAGCCGGCGCTTAAAGAGCTCTTGTTTGAAGGGTTCCTCTGGCATGATGAATTCTTCGTCGCTGAGGCTCTCGTCTTCTTTGGAGATCGGTACATAATTACCATCCAACGAGCCCTCGTTCCCGATGGGATCATTGGGGTTTACTTGTCCCTCCTCCCACTCATCATGTTCGGGTTGTGGTTCAACATGGGCTTCTTGGTCTTTGGCGTTATCCGGAGTATTGTTATCTCCGGTGCCGGTATTACTATCTTTTTCTCGACGAGGTTTAGAGCGGCGCCGCTGACGATGATGCTTTGGTGGTGCCACAGGAGAATTTTCCTCGACTGGGTCCTTCCCACCTTCGCCGTCATCCTCTTTGGGTGTGTCCACCATATACACGTCATATGTGGAAGTAGTCGTCCAGCGTCCGGTAGGTGGTAGGTTTTGGCTTTGCTCTTCTCCGGCATCGTCGTCCATGCTGTCGATGTCCTCAAAAGCGTAATCGAGCATGTTGGTTAATTCCTCGACAGTGGCTATGAAGTGGGTGGTGGGTGGGACGTAAAATTCCCCGCTCTCAGCCCCTAGTGCTGGCTGGGCATAGTTCGGCAGCGATTCTTCTGTAATGGCGAGACATCGCATTAATTCCAGAGCCTCGTTTAAGATTGAGGTCTGGACAGGGAAGCAAGAATCCGTGGAGCAGGGTGGGACAGGAGTTCCCTGGCCGAGCTAATATAACACGGACCTCGAGAGTTTAGAGTTGGTGCACGGAGGCGAGTCCGGCTCGATGAGGATAGAGGGAGCCTGGAGTGATTCCGGGCCAGCCGGTGAAACGACCCCTCCATATCTCTACTGTTGAACTCTACGGCTGTGGAGAGTCTGGCGGGCTCTATATTCCCGTCTTCAGACTCGACGAGAAGTTCTGGACCTGAGACCGGAGCTGCTATTGAGGCCGCGAACCCTTGGAAGCTCAAGTCTCCTCGGATATCAGCGACATAGTTTAGGTTTCCGAAACTAATCTGATGACCAGGGGGCCATCGATCTGCTCCAGATGGCCAATCGAATTGGCACGCAGTGTGAAGCTGCCGAATACAAAGATTTGGCCGGGGAGAAAGTCTCCCTCAGGGCGGTATTGTTGTAGATGATTGGTGGAGCCATCGAGCCTTCTGGTGACGACACAGGGGAACTCTCAACGAAAGCACTAGTGTCGGTATCAAAACCGGCAGATCTCGAGAAGGGGGTCCCGAACTGTGCGTCTAAGGATCGAGGGTAACAAGGAGGCAGGGGACACGATGTTTACCCAAGTTCAGGCCCTCCTTATGGAGGTCATAACCTACTTCCTGATTGATTGACTTTGATGAGTATAGGGGTTACAAGAGTTGATCTACCTCGAGATCATAATGGCTAAACCCTAGATGTCTAGCATGTATGATTGTGATCTTCCCCTATGGACTAAACCCTCTGGTTTATATAGACACTGGAGGGATCTAGAGTTGTACAGAGTCGGTTATAGAGAAAGGAAGGTACATGATCCGAATGCCAAGCTTGCCATCCACGGAAAGGAGAGTCCCATCTGGACACGGGTGAGGTCCTTCTATCTTGTATCTTCACGGCCCGTCAGTCCGGCCCATGTCACATAGGCCGGCTCCTCGAGGACCCCATAGTCCAGGACTCCCTCAATGGCCTTCATCCCCAAGCTCGTTGCTGTAGTGTGTGTGGAGGATGACGACCATGAGCGTAGCCGCTTCCCGCCGACCCTCAGGTATGCTACCTCTTTTCGAACCATACCCTTGTTCTATTGCCCCATCTGCCACGTCGCTACATGTGGATCTTTTTCCACTCCACCATCTTCCCAATTTGCTATCTTCTGCTTTGCTAGTCAAGCAGACAAAAACCTTAATTTGCACTATTAAAGGAAGTTGTACTTCATGCAGACTAATCCATGTCTGGGTTGAATAAGGAAAGGAAGGGAGAAAGTACTGTCGAAGAGACTAGGCATCGAACCTGCATCTAGGTTGAAAAGGGGAAAATCAGTAGCTAAGGAACTAGTCTCGTGTCTCTTGGTTGAAAAAGGGTGAAAAAGGGTAGAAAGGCATGACAACACAATAGAGAATGACCAGGTCGATCGGTTTGTTGTCCTCACATAGGGAAAAGGTGGCTAAAGAGAACAATAATGGGGCGTAATCTACATATGCTGCCTGGATATTTGTTGCTCTGGGCAACCATACCTCCCTCACCACTCTATGCGTTTGTGGAGGTACATTGTCCAAATGGACCTCCCATGCTCTTATTGCCACTTTTTTGCTGTTAGTATAACGTCAGCGGTAAAGACAAGCAATGCTACTGCTAAAGTGATGCCACATTTAACTAATGCCACACTCATGTCACATCCCTGGTCCTGTTATGCATTAGGCTAGGCCTCATGAGAGCATCATGTTTTGATTCAAATGAAACTTGAACTGAGGAATTTTGGAAGCCTCAAAAACTTAAATAAAAGAGGGGCAAAGAACCCTGGAAAATGCATTCAATGTTTCCAAAATGGCCTTAACTAATGTTGGTTATATTTTGGCAAGGGTTTTACACCAAACCAAAAATAATGAACATTTTTGAGGAATATTTTGAGCATTGAATTTAAATCATATTCTATTTGAATTTGGAATTATATTCATAATATATAATGAATATATTTTCAAATGACCTGAGATATTTTTGTATATGTGGAGAAGTCCATTAAGTGACTTAAAAATATCCAGGGGAGTTTTGGCACTGTTTTCAAATTCTGTTTGAATTAAAATTCAGTGGCAATTAAATAAAACAAAACAGAAGAAAAATAAATAAAAGAGAGAAGCCCAGCCACTTACCTGGTGCCCACTTACCTGGCCCAGCTCCTCCAGCGGCCCAGCCCACCCTTCTCCTGTCGTCTTCCTCCCCTCGCACCGAAGCTGCTCGGTGGCGAGCGCTGGCGATGCCCCGGCCACCTCCTGCTTCCCCCGGCCTCCCTAGCGACGCCACGACGACGCCTCGTGTCCCCTCGCTCCTCTTCCTCCCTCGCTGCTCCCTCTCTCTTCCCCGAACACTCTCCCCCCCTCCTCTGTTCTCCTCACCGAGCGGAGCCCGTCGCCGCCGCTTGCTGCTGCCGCGGCCACCGCCTCCCCCTCGCCCCTCTGACGTGCCCGAGAGCCCCACCTCCGCCTTCTACGCCTCCTCGACGAGCCAAGCAACCGGGGACGTGCCGTATTGCCGCCATCGACATCATCTTCAACCTTGGGCACCGCCGATCTCCGTCGCCGATATGTCGTCCACAACCCGTCCCCGAGCCCAACGAGACCGCCGACGAACTCGCTGTGAGCTCCACTCCGTTTCCCCTCCTTCGTTTTGCTTGTTCCCGTGCCGTAGCACCCCCGCCCACATTCCCGAGTACCGCCGACCGCCATGGCCGCGTAGCTCTCCTGACCTGAGCCCCTCTGCTCGAACCCGTGGCACCAGCGCGCTTCTGGTGGCCCGCGGATGCCGTCTGGACCATCAGCTTCTCCCCTAGCGCGCCGCAGCCCCAACCCCGCACATGGCCGAACTCCGGCCGCCGCCAGGAGCCCGTTTCCGGCGAACCCCGGCCTCCCTGTGCCCAGCTGCATGCGCCACTAGATGCGCGGGAGCACGATCTCCCTCTTGGTGCCCTCAGCGCGACCAGCCGCGGGCTGTAGCGCCATCCCGAGCAACTCCGGCGAGGTCCCGCCGTCGCCATGGTCGCCGGCGTCACTAGCCGACGTGGCCGCGTGATTAGCACTAATCACGGCCAGCTAACCTCCCCAGAGCCGCTGACGTATGGGCCCCACGCCCTTATTTAATCCTTATCTTTTTCTGTTAAGTTTTAATCTAACCACCGTGGGCCCACACGTCAGCTTTGACCAAGCTGACGTGGCTGTTGACCTGGTCCCACCTGTCATTGTCACTAACCAGCACTAGTCACCGACCAGTGGACCCCACTAGTCAGGTTTGACCTGGGGCGCCCAGTTGACTCTGCTGACGTCACAGTGACGTGGTGCTGACGCAATAAGTATTTTCTGGATTTAAAAATAATCAGGAAATTCCAGAAAATGCCTAAAACTTCTAAAAATCATAGAAATTCAACCGTAACTCCAAATTAAATAATTTATATATGAAAAATCATCAGAAAAATTCAAGGAATCCATCTGTACCATTTTCATGCATGTTAGAACAATTTATAGCTGCTGTTTAGCACAAATCAATTAAATGGCATTTGAATAATCACATATGGAGTTTGAATTTGAATCTTGTATTCAAACCAACTTCATTTAATCTGTTGCTAGTTGCATTAGCTCAAAACACCAGCATGTTGCCATGTCATAGCATGCATCATATTGTGCATTGCATTGATCGTGTTTCTTCTGTGTTTGCCGGTGTTGTTCCCCCTCGATAGACGTTGTACCGACGATGTGATCGTTGACACTGATGAAGACTCAATGTTATCTTCAGAAGTGCCAGGCAAGCAAAACCCCCTTGTTCATTCTGATAAAATCCCACTCTCTCGCTCCTGCTCTCTTTTACTGCATTAGGACAACAACGATTCATCTGTTGCTTGTTGCGGTAGCTGAACCCCTTTATCCTTTGCATGACCTGTCATTGCCACAGTAAATAGATGAAACCCACTAGCATGAGTAGGAGTTGTTTGAGCCCTGTTGTGCCTACTCATTCATGCTTGTTTGTCATGCCTGCTACTGCTTAGAGTTGAGTCAGGTCTGATTCATCGGGGATGAATCATAGGTGTGTGAACATGTCCTACTGTGTGTGAGCTAAGTGTGTGAACACGTTTTGGTAAAGGTAGCGGTGAGAGGCCATGTAGGAGTACATGGTGGGTTGTCTCATTGCAGCCGTCTTCAGGAACTGAGTTCTGTGTTTGTGATCCATGACCAGTTACTACCACACATTGGGTTCCGGTAACTCGACCCCTCTCGACTTATTAATCAACATGATCTCTGTCCAGGAGTTGCAACTAGTTTCTGGTGTTTGTAGGTAGTGTTAGTAGTCTACCAAGTGGCACCCGGTACAGGTGGGCTTGGGACAGACTAGGCACAGTGGCACGGTGTACCAAGTGGCACCCAGATGGTGGGCTTGGGAACCCTGCTCACATCGTTTGGGGCCGTGAGCGACACCCCGGCCGGATCTCCTTGCGGATGGAACCCGAATAGGCGATAAACCTGGACTAGAGACTTGTTCGGTTAGTCAGGTCGTGGCCGACTCCCTCGCCCGGCTTCCGCTTGAAGGTTGCCGAGGTACATGACGTGTACAGGGCGGTAAGTGGCGAGAGCGTGTGTGAAGAAGTACACCCCTGCAGGGTTAACATCATCTATTCGAATAGCCGGATTCCTCGGATATGGAAACTTGGACCCCTTGTACAGTTCATAAACAAGTGAAAGTGGATACTCTAAAATGTGCAAGATAAGCGTGAGTGCTATGGATGGCGTTCTCGTAGGGAGACAGGAGCGGATCCATAGTGGTGTATTGATATGGTGAATATGTGGACTCGTGTGCGCCACCTCAAAAGAGTTACTTGCAGTCGTAGTTCAGGTTAGCCACTGAGTCAAAGCTGGCTTGCTGCAGTTAAACCCCACCATCCCCTTGTTGACAATGATGCATATGTAGTTAGTTCTGATGTAAGTCTTGCTGGGTACATTTGTACTCACGTTTGCCTATTTTATGTTTTGCAGAGAGACTTCAGTCTCACTAGTAGTTCCGCGTGGACTTCGACGTTTAGCTTGTTACCTCAGCTACGATCTTGTGCCCTCGGCAGGATCTGGTAGATAGTCAGGCTTCTCAGCCTTTTTCATTTATAGTTGTCTGTACTCAGACATCATAGCTTCCGCATGTGCTTTGCCTTGTATGCTCTGAATGTCGGGTCATGAGGCCCATGTTTGTAATATCTCGCTCCTCGGAGCCTATTGAATAAACACTTTAGTTGTAGAGTCATGTTGTGATGCCATGTTGTATTTGCACATATCGAGCATATTGTGTGTATGTTATTGAAATGCTTGGTATGTGTGGGATCTGACTATCTAGTTGTTTATCTTTAGTAGCCTCTCTTACCGGGAAATGTCTCCTAGTGTTTCCACCGAGCCATGGTAGCTTGCTACTGCTCCGGAACACTTGGGCTGGCCGGCATGTGTCCTTCTTCGTTCCTGTGTCTGTCCCTTCAGGGAAATGTCACGCGATGAATACCGGAGTCCTGTTAGCCCGCTACAGCCCAGTTCACCGGAGTCCTGCTAGCCCAGTGCTACAGCCTGGATTCACTCGCTGATGACCGACACGTTCGATGCTGGGTCATGGATGCTTGTCCCTGTAAGTTTGTGCCACTTTGGGTTTACGACTAGCCATGTCAGCCCGGGCTCCTTATCATATGGATGCTAGCGACACTATCATATACGTGTGCCAAAAGGCGCAAACGGTCCCGGGTAAAGGTAAAGCGGCACCCGTGGGAATACCGTGCGTGAGGCCGCAAAGTGATATGAGGTGTTACATGCTAGATCGATGTGGCATTGAGTCGGGGTCCTGACAACTCAGTCTAATGCCACCGATAAATTTAAGCAATGCCATTTAATGTCACTGGATTATTTTAGGGTTAGCTGTTGATTGTGGATGTATTAAAGATTTTTCAGCTAAGGCATTCTAATGTTGTTGCATAGCCAGTATACCAATGATGAAACTTGTTACTACCTTCAGATTTTTGCACTGTTAATGCTTATAGATTACATACTTCACTTTCATGAGATAAGTCAATTTTTTTGTTTAGTGTCACCAAAATGCCAAGGTGCCGATGTCATTTTATTTTGGTTAAACTGCACAAAAAATTATGAAGAGAAGAGGAAAGCTCAAGAGTGGGCACCTCCTCCTCCGACTGTTCTCTTGATTCGTTCGATCAAGTTTTTATGTTTGATCAATTATCAAGATTGGATAGCAATTTTGAGGTCCCCTCGAGTTCGAAATGATATTTACCTTGAAGGTACATGGTTTGCAATTCTTTTATACTATCATTAGTTAATAATGCTAGTTACCTTCAGACTTTTGTATTTGGTTTAATGCTGTTGCACACCTAGTATACCAATACTGAAACTTGTTACCTTTACATTTTGTATTGTTAATGGTTAAAGAAATCTCCCAGTGTTAGCTTATGGAAATCTGTTCAGTAAAACCATTGTACTGTAACCCATAATAAAAAAACTACTCTACTGTTGCACTAGCCACTGGATTAGTGTATATTTGTACTATTTGAATGGTGTTGCATTAGCGTATGGACATATATAAAGTGTGGCAAGCTTTACCAGATATGTGCTCAAGAAAACTACTACCTGTTTTTCTAAATACTAGACATTTGGGTACTTCAAATTGAACTGCAAAAACGTCTTATATTAAGGAACAAAGGGCGTAGAGTTCACTCAAATTATCCCGGTAAAGCTAGTCACACCTTTGTTAAAATTAATGTTCATTATGTTATTGGAGGAGGTCAGTATGTTTGTCTCTAATGCCTGTCGATTACATACCTGACATCATGATGTAATGGTAAGTCATTTCTTTTTGTACAGTGTTACTGAATTGTCAAGGCGGTGATGGCATTTTATTTTAGTTGAACTGCACAAAATATACTTGAAAGAAGAGGAAAGGTCAGGAATTGTTCAGTTTTTAAGAGAATACTATGTATGCCTTCCTGACATTAGCCGCTGCTGCCTTATTTGTTCCTTCAAATAGGTGGTTAGAAACAGTCTAGCTACCTTTTCCCATTCAGAAATTGGAATGCTTATATTTGTGAGTCTATGCTTCAACTAGTGCCACTTTTATAGTAATCACACTTTCAATATCTGTGCAAAGGATGCTCGATTTTAGTGGAACTGCACAAAAAGTCCAAATGGTTCAACATTAGGAACATGTTTTCTTCCAAACCGTTATATCCAATTGGTGGCACTATGAGCTGTTCATTACGAAGGTACATGGTTTGCTACTATCTTGCTACTCTTTTTGTACTGTCATTAGATAGTAATATTAGTGGTTTGCATGTGAATTTATTGGCAGGGTGGACCTACATTGGAGGTGCAGGACATGATTCAATGATTGGATGCTCAATTTCGGTTGTATCGATTTCACCTCTTCCATCACTGCAAACATGGATATCTTTGGTCTGATGAAGAATATGCGCTACATTCCTGCTCTGTACCAGCAAATCAATTCAGTACGAAATTCTCCAGGGCAAAACATGACAATATCAAATTGTGCAGTGCAAAACATGACAGATGCTAAGAGGAAGAGACATGTTTAAACCAAAAATACAAGGAGGGGTATATGTTTACTAGCTGCTTGATATTTGTGCAGACAGATGTCTGCCTGTTGCTATTTGGCAAACAAACAAAGTGACCACACTTTTGGTGGAACTGCACAAGAGAATAGTATAGTCACTGCATGCAGTGCCATTTGAAAATAGACACAGAAAGATTGGATAGTCACTTCATGGACTGCACAAAAGTAGTACTGTACTATTTATTGGCCAACACTAGGTGCTTCATTGCTTTGGTCTGATTATACAATGGGCATCATTTTGCCTAAGTTAAAGTTCGTATTCCGAAAATAGTCTCGCCGTGTGATCGAGAGAAGACCAAATCATATTGCAATGGATGTCCCTCCATCATGTGTGGTTCATTCTCATGGTTCCAGCTGTTGGTGAAACCACTTACATTTGCAAGAGGAATTGTAGACTTCACGAACAAATTTATCTTTCACTCTATACTGAATGTTGGCCCAGAGAAGCATCCATGTTAGTAGGAAGAACATATGTTTTTTCTAGATCTTTGCTTTCGGAGCTACATATTTGTGTATGATCTATGAATCATTGAGATGCATTAACATGTTGATCTTATGTATGGGAATCATACTAATTGATTGTGAATTTGGGCTACTAATATCAGCATATTACAATGCCAGGCCTATGAGTCTCGTGTGAACATTTCGAACGGATCGACTCTTACTACTATGCACAACATGATCCTTATTTCTGTGTTCTCAGTGTTTACAAGTTACTAGCAGTTCCTTATTTCTGTTCGCTCAGTGTTTACAAGTTACTGATCGATCAGTAGCTAGCCTACTAATACGCTCCTGGCAGTTTTAGTTGCGACACAAGATCCAAAGGTGGCAATTTTTTGAATAAAAATGCCTACCTCTGAAGAAACTGGCATGTTGTTCTGATGAAAATGCCATGTGAATCTGAAGAAACTGCCAGCAAAAACGTTCGCAAATGCCTTATCTCCAAGCGAACCTTCATCAGCTATTGCAATCCTACACGTACACTATCTGACCGGCTCGATCCTACGCGATTAACCAGCAGATCACACACGTACCTCATCTAGATGAAACGAGCGCACTCGTTTGACCGTCATGACGATGTGCGACCTAGCATGGACGGGACGCACCACTGACAGGACGGGACGGGATGACACAATCATAATTTCAGTTTTTCTAGTTTTCCACGACAAGCTGGCGCGCTAAGTCATGCCTACTTATGCATTGAATTCTGATGACCATGATGACCATCACGTTTCCCGCAACACACTGGTTCACCTACCTTCCGGCTATAATTTCTGGTTCCCGGCGTTCTTCGGTGGCACCATCACCCAACTCGCCCTATCCTCATAAGCCCCTACTGGCCCAGTGTTGCATGCCACTTGTCCACACTCTCGCCACATCCGTCATGCCCCAGCCCGTCCGCAATAGGCGACGCTGGATGCGGTCACTGCCGGAACTAGTGTTCGGTTTTTCACCGGAAGGCAGACGGAGGGAGGAGGCATTCATTGGTCTTTAGATGGCAATGCGGAGTATGAGGATTTGTTGGAGCGCGACCGCCTGGCGGAGGAGCAGTGTATCGCTGATTTGCGCCACCAGCGGGGCATGGACAAGCAGCGCACCGATGCTCTAAGTCGCGAGCAGAGCACCCGCAACTGGGCCGACTACATGGAGGCCGGCGCCCGACAAATATCCATGGACGCCGTCAGGCATGCACGCATTCATGACACCGAATTTTACTACTAGCTCGTCAAGTGGGTTCCCCGCTTAGAAGCCAAAGCTTCAGTGGAGCACGCCGGCATGGTAAGGGCCAACGTGCGCGAGCAACGTGCCCTATCGCACCTCTGGCAAGTCCGTGGCAAGGAGGATGATGGCGGTGCCGGCGTTTAGCGTGTACCGCAGATGGCGGCTGGCATTGTCTACTTAGCTAAGAGTAAGTTAGTACTTGTACACTACTAGAGTATTAGTAGGAGTAGATAGTTAACTTGGCTATGATGGTTGTCAACATGGAAGTTCAGTACTCTACTGGATCAGACCTGTTACTTTGCTCTGAATGTCAAACTTTCCATTTGAACGTGTGGAATGGGCTGTTAATTTTTAAATGGGTTGTATTTGTCCGTCACGGGTTTAGAGGCTGACTTGTGGGCCTACTAGGTTGACGCGTACACAATCAGGAGATGATTGTACGTGGAGAGGATGATAGCACGGACCCACTAGGGTCATGGCAGTATGCAAGCAAGTGTCTCCTTATTTCAAGCCAAAAAAATGGTTCCTCATAATGGATCTCTGACATTTGGGTCCCATGCCATTGTCAACATAGTCAATAAACAAGAGAATTGCACAACGAGCGGCTGACACCAGGGACCCAGTAGCTCGCCCAGTTATTTTTGTTTTTGAGATGGAAGCAGGGTGTCAACTGGGTTGTGCGGGGCATTCTGGCTTGTCTAGCCAACCTTTTATTTTATGTTTACCACAAGTCCAGCCCAGTAGTTTTTTTGTTTGTGAAAATGGCTAGCCCAGTTTTTTTGTTCTTTTGCAGAATACCCAACCGAGGCCTACTTGCTTTGTCAGCCCTGCTGGGCTGCAAATCTTTCAAGACGGGGAGAGCTTCATTCGGCTTGCCTAGAAAATGGGCTATCAGTAATGAGAAATTGGTTGTACATTTTTAAAACACATCAAAACGGCAATGAGTTTCAAATTTATTTATTTTTTCATTTCGAGATTTTAAATTCCATTGATTTTTATGAGTGGACAACTACTTGGATTTTATATTGATATAAATTTATTTTTCAAATTACTTTGAATGTGACTCAAAATTTTGGGATTAAAAACAGTTCGGACCGCACGGAAATATGCAAATTTTCATATAATTTTTAACCGTGGCCACAATATGGGTTGTAATGCTAACAAAAAGAATATGGGCTCCAAAAAAACCTTAAGAATTAGCAAATGGGCTGTAAATTATTAGAAATAATGGCAGATGGGCTGTATGCTGTTTTCCATAGATTTGAGGCTGACTTGTGCGCCTACTATACGTTGACGCGTACACTTTCCTAAAAAAAGGTTGACGCACACGCAACGCTGTGTCAACTTAGTCAACACACGAGAGCAGTGACTGTTGGATGTCCATCCAACGACCATTGTGCTTCTTCAATCTCTGCTCTTCCTGCTCCAGCCACTCAAACAAGCGCTGGCGGGACTACCTGCTCCCATGGTCGGATGTGCTGTTGCGCAGGCCTCACCGCCTGACCCTACTTCCGTCACTGGCCTGGTCGCCCCCTACTCACCCACACCTGCTTTTATTCTTCGGTGACGGCAGACAAACCAGTAAACCCTCGTACTCCCCCCCGCATGGGAAATAACTGTTGAGTCTTCCCTGGCTCCGTGTCGTTCCCTTCCTAGGCCTCGCCTTCGTCCATCGCCCTAGTGCTCTCGGCGTGGCGTGGTCAATGTGGTCAACGAACGACATGCATCGGAAGAGGACTGTACATGGAGAGGCTGACAGCTGGGTCCACGGTCGCATGCAAGGAAGTGCCTCATTATTACGCGCAAAATAATGATTCCTCCACCTGACAGCTGGGACTCATGAGAAGGGCCTCTATATTTCGTGAAAAAAACGTTCCTCCCGCTGTTAGCTTGGACCCGCCAGCTATTATCTTCGCACGCAAGGAAGTGCCTCCTTATTATGCGCAAAAAATGAATACTCCCCGAGCTAGCTGGAACCCACCATAGTGGGAGGCTAACTTGTGGGCCTACTAAGTTGACGCGAACGGATGGCTTTGTCAACTTAGTCAAAATGAACGATTTTAGCTCCAGTGACCGTACGATGTCCATCCAACGGTCGTAGTGCTTCTTCAACCTCAGGTCTTCTTGCTCCAGCCGCCCAAAGCAGCGCCGGTCATGCCGCCTGCTCCTGCCTCCCGTGGCCGGCTCTGCTGCCGCGCAGGCCTCACCGCCCCACCCTACTCCAACCTCTGGCTAGGCCATCCCTCTACTCACCCGCAACCCTTGTTATTCTATGGCGACAGCAGCATCACACCGCAGCGGAACCAGTCAACCCTCGTACTCCTCTCCGTGTGGGAATCCACTGCCGCGTCTTCCCCGGCTCCGCATCGTCCCCTTCCTAGTCCTCGCCGATGTCCATCGCCTTGGTGCTCTCGGCGCGGCGTGGTCAATGTGGCCAAGGAATGACTTCCATCAAAAGAGGACGTTACATGGAGAGGCTGACAGCTGGGTCCACGGTCGCAGCAAGGAAGTGCCTCCTTATTACATGCAAAATAATGATTCCTCCACCTGACAGTAGGTACCCACCGGACGGGCCACAGTATTTCACGAAAAAAATGTTTCCCTTGACTGCTGGTACCCACCAGCTACATCTTTGCACGGAAGGAAGTGCGTCCATATTACGTGCAAAAAATATGATTCTCCCCCTGACAGCTGGGACCCACCAGCTACATCTTCGCACACAAGGAAGTGCCTCCTTACCTACCTGACAGCTGGGACCCACCGGTCGAACCGTACATAGGGTTGTCTGTCTGGTCACGAACGTGTACGTACATACTGATCGATCGGCCTGTCTGCAGGCTGCAGCGATGAACCGTGGCCGCGAAAGGAAGGGCACGTGTCGTAGTAGAGGTGCGGAAGTAGCTGATACGTCTCCAATGTATCTATAATTTATGAAGCATTCATGCTATTTTATTATCTAGTTTAAATGATTACAGGCTTTATTATACACTTTTATATTACTTTTGGGACTAAACTATTAACTGGAGGCCCAGCCCATATTGCTGTTTTATTGCCTGTTTCAGTATTTTGAAGAAAAGGAATATCAAACGGAGTCCAAATGGAATGAAACCTTCGGGAGTGTTATTTTTGGAACGAACATGATCCGAGAGACTTGGAGTACAAGTCAGGGAAGCTTCGAGGAGGCCAGGAAATAGGAGGGCGTGCCCACCCCCCTGGGCGCGCCCCCTAGCTCGTGGGCCCCTCGAGCCTCCCCCGACCGACTTCTTTCGCCTATATATTCCCTTATACCCTAAAACCATCGAATACGAAGATAGATCGGGAGTTCCGCCGTTGCAAGCCTCTGTAGGCACCAAAAACCTCTCGGGAGCCTATTCCGGCACCCTGCCGGAGGGGGGGGGATCCCTCACCGGTGGCCATCTTCATCATCCTAGTGCTCTCCATGACGAGGAGGGAGTAGTTCACCCTCGGGGCTGAGGGTATGTACCAGTAGCTATGTGTTTGATCTCTCTCTCTCTCTCTCTCGTGTTCTCTCTATGACACGATCTTGATGTACCGCGAGCTTTGCTATTATAGTTGGATCTTATGATGTTTCTCCCCCTCTACTCTCTTGTGATGAATTGAGTTTTCCTCTTGAAGTTATCTTATCGGATTGAGTCTTTAAGGATTTGAGAACACTTGATGTATGTCTTACCGTGCTTATCTGTGGTGACAATGGGATATCACCTGATCCACTTGATGTATGTTTTGGTGATCAACTTGCGGGTTCCGCCCATGAACCTATGCATAGGGGTTGGCACACGTTTTCGTCTTGACTCTCCGGTAGAAACTTTGGGGCACTCTTTGAAGTACTTTGCGTTGGTTGAATCGATGAATCTGAGATTGTGTGATACATATCGTATAATCATGCCCACGGATACTTGAGGTGACAATGGAGTATCTAGGTGACATTAGGGTTTTGGTTGATTTGTTTCTTAAGGTGTTATTCTAGTATGAACTCTATTATAGATTGAATGGAAAGAATAGCTTCATGTTATTTTACTACAGACTCTTGAATTGATAGAACAAAAAGGATAACTTTGAGGTGGTTTCGTACCCTACCATAATCTCTTTGTTTGTTCTCCGCTATTGGTGGCTTTGGAGTGACTCTTTATTGCATGTTGAGGGATAGTTATATGATCCAATTATGTTATTATTGTTGAGAGAACTTGCACTAGTAAAAGTATGAACCCTATGCCTTGTTTCCTACCATTGCAATACCGTTTACGCTCACTTTTATCACTAGTTACCTTGCTATTTTTATATTTTCAGATTACAAAAATCTATATCTACCATCCATATTGCACTTGTATCACCATCTCTTCGGCGAACTAGTGCACCTATACAATTTGCCATTGTATTGGGTGTGTTGGGGACACATGAGAGTCTTTGCTATTTGGTTGCAGGGTTGCTTGAGAGAGACCATCTTCATCCTACGCCTCCCACAGATTGATAAACCTTAGGTCATCCACTTGAGGGAAATTTTCTACTGTCCTATAAACCTCTGCACTTGGAGGCCCAACAACGTCTACAAGAAGAAGGTTGTGTAGTAGACATCAAGCTCTTTTCTGGCGTCGTTGCTGGGGAGGCTAGGTAAACGGCACGCACACCCCGTCAACTAAGCTCTTTTCTGGCGCCATTGTCGGGGAGGTGAGTGCTTCAAGGTATATCTTTAGATCTTGCAATCAAATCTTTTTGTTTCTCGTTTTATCACTAGTTTAGAAAACTACAAAAAAATGGAATTAAGTTTGTCTCATACGCTTCATCTTTTTAATATATTTCGCGAGAATAATGGTAAGGAAAATTGTGCTCAATTGCTAGAAGAAGAATGCATTAAAATGATTGGTACTAGATCTTTATATGATGAGCATGATTGCAATGTTGTTAGTATGAATTCCTTGAATATCCATGATGCTAATGATATGCAAAGCCACAAGCTTGGGGAAGCTATGTTTGATGACGATGATATCTTTTGTCCCCCAAGTTTTGATGAGAATATTTATTATGATGAAAGCATGCCTCCTATTTATGATGATTATATTTATGAAAGTGGATTTGGAAGAGTGTCAACTTTATTTAATGATGATTCCACTATTTCGGAAGAGGTTCCAATTGATTATGAGAACAAAGTTGCTATCTATGATGATTATTGTGATGACTTGTATGCTATTAGGAATAATGATAACCATGAAACTTGTCATCATGATTTTAATTTTCAATTGGATTATGCCTCACATGATAATTATTTTGTTGAGTTTGCTCCCACTACTATTCATGAGAAGAAATTTGCTTATGTGGAGAGTAGTGAATTTTCTATGCTTGTAGATCATGAAAAGAATGCTGTAGGTGCTGGTTATATTTTTGAATTCATTCATGATGTTACTGAAAATTATTATGAGGGAGGAACATATGCTTGTAGGAATTGCAATAATATCAAGTTTCCGCTCTATGTGTTGAAAATCTTGAAGCTATGCTTGTTTTACCTTCCTATGCTAGTTGATTATTGTTCGCATAAGTTGTTTGCTCACAAAGTCCCTATGCATAGGAAGTGGGTTAGACTTAAATGTGCTAGTCATGTGCTTCATGATGCTCCCATTATGTTTCAATTCTTATCTTTTATGTGAGCATCATTGTCATCATCATGCCTAGCTAGAAAGGCATTAAAGAAAAGCGCTTGTTGGGAGACAACACAATATTTACCTTTATTATTTTTGTGTGTCCACATTATTATGCTACTGTAGTAATCATGTTGTATAGCTTTTGCTTCAATAAAGTGCCAAGTAAGACCTTAAGGATAGCTTACGGTGATAGTTGTGTTGATCCTGCGGAAAATCAGAAACTTTTGCACCCAGTAAATTAGTTTTAGTAATTCATAGAAACGTGCTTCTGTTCTGATTATTTTTTCTCTGGATTGGTAAACAAATTTCTTAGGACTTCCTAATTTGGTAGTATTTTTGGAGTTCCAGAAGTATACGATTGATACAGATTACTACAGACTGTTCTGTTTTTGATAGATTCTGTTCTCTATGTGTTGTTTGCTTATTTTGATGAATCTATGAGTAGTATCGGAGGGTATGAACCATAGATAAGTTGGAATAAAGTAGATATTACACCAATATGAATTTAGAATAAGTTCATTATAGTACCTAAGTGGTGGTTTTATTTTCTTATACTAACGGAGCTTACGAGTTTTCTGTTGAGTTTTGTGTTGTGAAGTTTTCAAGTTTTGGGTAAAGATTCGATGGATTATGGAATAAGGAGTGGCAAGAGCCTAAGCTTGGGGGATGTCCAAGGCACCCCAAGGTAATATTCAAGGACAACCAAGAGCCTAAGCTTGGTGAGGGAGTCCTGGACTAGGGGGTGTCCGGATAGCCGAACTATCATCATTGGCCGGACTCCAAGACTATGAAGATACAAGATTGAAGATTTCGTCCTGTGTCCGGATGGGACTTTCCTTGGCGTGGAAGGCAAGCTTGGAAATACGGGTATGTAGATCTCCTACCATTGTAACCGACTCTGTGTAACCCTAGCCCTCTCCGGTGTCTATATAAACAAGAGGGTTTTAGTCCGTAGGACGAAGAACAATCATACCATAGGCTAGCTTCTAGGGTTTAGCCTCCTTGATCACGTGGTAGATCTACTCTTGTACTACCCATATCATCAACATCAATCAAGCAGGAGTAGGGTTTTACCTCCATCGAGAGGGCCCGAACCTGGGTAAAAACATCGTGTCCCTTGTCTCCTGTTACCATCCGCCTAGACGCACAGTTCGGGACCCCCTACCCGAGATCTGCCGGTTTTGACACCGACATTGGTGCTTTCATTGAGAGTTCCTCTATGCTGTCGCCATCAGGAAGGATGCCTTGTCCCGTCTTTAAAGACGGCATCATAGCTGAAGGAGCTTTGGCCATCGGGCAAACTCTTCGGCTAGGCGGTTTTCTCATGACCGCCTGTTCGGCTGCCGCGCCGATGATGACTTCTCGGGTCATCAAAATCAATCTTCACGTCAACTCGGAGCTCGCCGAGCAGCTAGATCCAATGGAGCTCTCCTCCTTAAACGAGCTCTTGGATTGCATCGCTGCCCTGGGAGTCGCTACAGACTATGATCAGATCGGGCCTAAAATCGATCTGAGAGAGATCAACTCTCCCCAGGCTACCCACCACGTCGCTGTGGTGGAGGAACAGTGCGGCGACTCTTCTTCTATATTAAGGACTAGCTATGTCCGGATTCCTGATCCCTCCATGCCGGATTCCCACGGAGGGACGGACGTCGATCAAACCCTGAACCTAAAGTCAGGCAGCTGGCGGGATTCATTGGACAATACCCAAAAACCCAAGCTTCAAGGTTTGGAAACCTTTCGGCCCTTAAGTCTTAGATTGGACGGGGTTCCGAATCCAAAACCACCCACCCACCCAAACATAAGCGATTTATCCCGAATCCAGCAAGAGCCCACTGAAACAGTACACCATTACTGGGCCAGATTCCTCCTGGTCATGGACAGGATAAAGGACTGCCATGAGGAAAGTGCAATTGCAATCTTCTGCAATAATTGTACGGACAAGGGAATCATGAACGCCATAAGTCGTCGCAAAATTACATGCTTCGCCGACTTGGCATCCATAGTACGAAAGTACTGTGCGATGGAGAGTGCCTGGAAAACTGAAACCAAATTTTGGGACAATTCGGCTCCGAATACAACCCTATTCTGAAATAAAAGGGTGCATCATATTCAGGCACCTGGGTTAAAAACCAAAAAACAAAACCCCCCTAAAGGGCACGAAACCGTACTGGAGGGATGGCTCAGCGGACCCTGCAAAATTTATAGTACAGAGGGCGCCACTCCAACACATAGCCTTCGAGCATGTTGGATACTACGGCAGGTGGCCAAAAGTGGCGAAGAGCTTCTAGCTCCAGAGAACCAGCCCAGCAATACCAGTATGGTATTAACAGTCTTCGAGACTTTCGCATCAAATAATATGCAGAAACGAACACTCCGCGGCCTCGCCGAAGTCTACCAAGTAGCAACAATAAATCCATGGAGTGACACGGCTATTACCTTTAACGCCAGTGACGAACATAAATTCCGAACAGCCCGAGCACCAGCCGCATTGGTCCTCAGTCCAATAGTGGACGGCTTTCGCCTTACTAAGGTACTCACGGATGGCGGCAGCGGATTAAACCTCATTTACGAGGAAACCCTTCAAAAAATGGAAGTAGACTGGAGCCGCATTGAGCGAAGCAGCACAACCTTCAGAGGAATAATCCCTAGTCGGGAAGCATGCTGCATAGGAAAAATCACACTGGATGTGGTGTTCGGCTCGCCGGACAACTGCAGGTCCGAGGAGGTCACGTTCCATGTGGCCCCGTTCAGCAGCGGATATCACGCTTTATTAGGACGAGAGGCATTCACAATTTTTCAAGCTATACCTCATTACGGGTACATGAAGCTCAAAATGCCCGGGCCCAACGGAATCATCACCCTTGCTAGTGATCCGGACGTAGCGCTCCAAGCCGAAAATAAGACGGCCGCACTAGCCCTAGAGGCGCTCTCTGAAGCCCTAGCGGCCGAGGAACTCACAGCACTGCGCTCCACGGTGAACAGGGACGACGTGATACTTGACAAAAGATCCAAGTCCACCTCTTTTAAACCAGCGGACGAAATAGTCAAATTCCAGGTCCATCCAACGGACCCCACAAAGACAGCCTCCATTGGGGCACAATTAAACCTTGATGTAGACGCCGCATTACGAGAATTCCTACGGGAAAATTGGGACATTTTTGCCTGGCACCCTTCAGACATGCTAGGAATCCCACGGCGGCTGGCCGAGCACAGCCTAAATATCCTAAAAGGATTCAAGCCAGTCAAGCAGACTCTTTGGCGATTTTCCGAACCCAAAAGACAGGCAATGGGAGAGGAGCTAGCCAAACTATTGGAAGCCGGATTCATCAGAGACATAAAACATCCGGACTGGCTAGCAAACATGGTGATGGTACCAAAGAAGGATAAATCCTGGCGCCTATGTGTCGACTTCAAAGACCTTAATAAGGCTTGCCCAAAGGATCCATTCCCCCTCCCGCGCATTGATCAAATCATCGACGCTACCGCAGGACACGATTCATTGTGCTTCGTCGATGCATACTCCGGCTACCTGCAAATCAAGATGGCGGAGTCAGACCAAGCCGCAACGACATTCATCACTCCATACAGACCATTCTGCTTCAACACAATGCCCTTCGGGCTCAAAAATGCCGGCGCAACATATCAGCGCATGATTCAGACATGTTTGGCAAACCAGATTGGCAAAACAGTGGAGGCATACGTAGATGACGTGGTCGTCAAATCCAAGCATGTCGAAACCCTAGTAGACGACTTGAGGCTCACATTCGACAATCTCCGAACATACGACATTAAGCTCAACCCGGAAAAATGTGTTTTCAGCGTACCAGCCAGAAAGCTCTTGGGCTTCATTATATCCAGTAGAGGAATAGAAGCAAACCCAGCCAAGGTCCGAGCTCTGTCACAATTGGATATCCCAAAAGTCCTCAAGCAAATACAAAAATTGACTAGATGCGTGGCGGCTCTAAGCTGTTTTATCTCCCGCTTAGGAGAAAAGGCATTACCCCTTTATCGCCTCCTCCGGCGCACCGAACACTTCGAGTGGATGGATGCCGCCATGGCCGGACTCGAAGAAATCAAAGCCATATTGGCAACAAATCCAGTCCTGGCCGCGCCCAACTTGGGCGAACCAATGTTATTATATATCGCTGCAACACATCAAGTTGTAAGCGCGGTGCTCGTCGTCGAACGAGAAACAGACGGACACAAGTTCCCCCTTCAAAAACCTGTTTACTACGTGTCCACTGTCCTAACTCCATGCAAGTCCCGGTATCCACATTACCAGAAGATAGCGTACGCGGTGTTCATGGCATCTCGGAATCTGCGACACTACTTCCAAGAGTGTTCGATAACAGTAGCCTCCGAAGTACCCCTTAATGACATTATAAACAACCGCGACGCGACTGGCCGGATTGCAAAATGGGCCATCGAGCTCCTCCCATTCGACATAACCTATAAGCCACGGCGAGCTATCAAGTCGCAGGTTTTGGCTGACTTCATCGCCGAATGGACTGAAGCCGAACTCCCTAAAGAGTATGGCGCATATTCCAATTGGATCATGCACTTCGACGGCTCCAAAATGTTGGCCGGCCTGGGGGCTGGCGTCGTCCTGACGTCCCCAATCGGAGACACAGTCCAATACGTACTCCAGATAATGTACACGGACTCCAACAATGCAGCCGAATACGAGGCCCTTCTACATGGTCTCCGGATGGCAATCTCCATGGGCATTCAATGCCTAGAGGTCCGCGGGGATTCAAACCTCGCAATATCCCAAATAAATGGAGACTTCGACGCCAAGGATCCGAAAATGGCAGCCTACCGTAACGCCGTCTTAAAAATGTCAGCTCGGTTCGAAGGACTCGAATTCCACCATATAGCCCGGGATAATAACCAGGCTGCCGACGTGTTGGCACGCATCGATGCAAAGCGCGACGCCGTCCCTCCCAACATCTTCCTGGAGCGGCTTTTCAAGCCATCCGTACTATGGGAAGGGGAGTCCGGAAACAACAACTCGGAACCAACCGCACGGCCCAACACCGAACACTCTGACACAATCGGTGGCTCT
Source organism: Triticum aestivum (assembly GCF_018294505.1). Classification (NCBI taxonomy): domain Eukaryota; kingdom Viridiplantae; phylum Streptophyta; class Magnoliopsida; order Poales; family Poaceae; genus Triticum; species Triticum aestivum. The sequence continues at coordinate 425,321,473 of NC_057810.1, forward strand.
GCCAATGAAATAACACCTTCAGCCCACGAAATAATGGTAGTCATTGCCCCGTGGACGGAACCATTCCTAGCCTACTTAACCAGGCAGGAACTTCCCGAAGACCAAAACGAGGCCCGCTGCATAGTACGGCGATCTAAAGCCCGGGCCCTGGTAGGCAAGGCCTTCCATACATGATTTTATTGGCCGACTGCCCGGGCAGATGCTCAGGACTTAGTCTAACGATGCGTTGGTTGCCATCTCTTTGCTAATCAAAGCCACATGCCACCCACCACCCTCAAAACTATACCCATAACCTAGTCGTTCGCGGTCTAGGGGCTTGACATGGTTGGACCCCTTAAAGGAGGAACCCACAAGCAAAAATACCTATTGGTCATGGTGGACAAATTCACCAAATGGATAGAGGCCAAGCCAGTTAAGACGGCCAAATCCGGGCCTGTGATAGACTTCATATCTGGGGTAGTACACCGCTACGGCATCCCCCATAGCATCATCACTAATAACGGCACGAACTTCACGGCCGATGAGGTTAAACCCTGGTGCAAAAACATGGGCATCAAGCTCGACTATGCTTCAGTCTATCACCCTCAAACTAACGGTCAAGTCGAATGAGCAAACGACCTAATCATGAGCGGCATCAAACCCATACTAGTGCGGTCCCTTAAGGAATCTAACACGCACTGGGTAGAGAAGCTCGACTCCGTACTCTGGGGGCTGCGGACCATGCCAAATCGTACTACCGGATTCACACCATTTTTATGGTATACGGCACAGAGGCAGTTTTGCCCTGCGATATAATTCATGACTCACCTCGCGTGCGCATGTACGAAGAAAGAGAAGCCGACCTGGATCGGCAGGATAGTTTGGATGCCTTAGAGGAGGAGTGCGATGTGGCAAAAGCTCGTTCCGCATTCTATCAACAGCAGGCTCGAAGATATCAAAGCAGAGAAGTACGGGCCAAAACTTACAATGTTGGCGAACTAGTTCTACGCCTGCCGGACAAGAAAAAGGACAAACTCAAGCCCAAATGGGAAGGTCCCTTCATCATTGACCAAGTCCTGACCGGAGGAGCATACCGTCTTCGAAACGCATCGGATAACCGACTAGAGCCGAACCCATGGAACGCAGCCCGTCTTCGAAGATTTTACGCCTAGTGCCGGACTCCGAGTTCGTCTCCTTTATCCCACTACATTTTATACTTTACCTGTCCTTTATTTCTCTCCTTCTCCCTCCCCCTTTCTCATAGCCTTCGAAGGCTTGCCTGCGCATTGATCGCACACACTTTACGTGCTACTCGCACTCATTATACCTGGGGGCTTCTTTAACAGAAGCTTATACGGGCCTTATGCCCAACACATGTGTCACACTTCCGCATGTACCTTTTATTCCCCATTATATGCATCGATATGACTTAAGTTTTGGCCAAGCTGGGTTGCCTGGTGAGGGAGTCCTGGACTAGGGGGTGTCCAGATAGCCGAACTATCATCATTGGCCGGACTCCAAGACTATGAAGATACAAGATTGAAGACTTCGTCCCGTGTCCGGATGGGACTTTCCTTGGCGTGGAAGGCAAGCTTGGCAATACAGATATGTAGATCTCCTACCATTGTAACCGACTCTATGTAACGCCAGGCTTCTTCGGTGTCTATATAAACCGGAGGGTTTTAGTCCATAGGACGAACAACAATCATACCATAGGCTAGCTTCTAGGGTTTAGCCTCCTTGATCTCGTGGTAGATCTACTCTTGTACTACCCATATCATCAATATCAATCAAGCAGGAGTAGGGTTTTACCTCCATCGAGAGGGCCCAAACCTGGGTAAAAACATCGTGTCCATTGTCTCCTGTTACCATCCGTCTAGACGCACAGTTCGGGACCCCCTACCAGAGATCCACCGGTTTTGACACCGACATTGGTGCTTTCATTGAGAGTTCCTCTGTGTCATCGCGCGTAGGCCCGATGGCTCCTTCGATCATCAACGATGACGCGGTCCAGGGTGAGACTTTTCTCCCCAGAGAGATCTTTGTATTCGGCGGCTTTGCACTGCGGGCCAATTCGCTTGGCCATCTGGAGCAGATTGAAAGCTATGCCCCTGGCCATCAGGTCAGATTTGGAAGTTTGAATTTCATGGCCGACATCCACGGAGACTTGATCTTCGATGGATTCGAGCCACAGCCGAGCGTGCCGCACTGTCACGATGGGCATGATCTAGCTTTGCTGCCGGACAGTGCCCTGGAGGCCGCACAAGAGTCCGCTCCGACCCTTAACTCGGAGCCGACTGCGCCGATCGAGGATGGGTGGCTAGACACCGCCTCGGGGGCTGCTACCTCTATGACGATGGAGCAGAATACCGACCCTGTCCCTTATGAAGCTCGTGATTCCGAGGCGCCGGACTCCTCGCCGGACTCCGAACCTCCCGCGCTCCTACCAATCGAATCCGGTTGGGTGCCGATCATGGAGTTCACCGCTGCGGACATCTTTTAGCACTCGCCTTTTGGCAATATCGTGAATTCGCTAAAGTATCTCTCGTTATCAGGAGAGCCCTGACCGGACTGCGGTCAGGACGGTTGAGATGCGGACGACGAAGAAATTCAAAACCCACCCACCACCCACTTTGTAGCCACTGTCGACGATCTAACCGACATGCTAGATTTCGACTCCGAAGAAATCGACGGTATGCACGACGATGCCGGAGACGACCAAGAACCAGCACCTACGGGGCACTGGAAAGCCACCTCGTCATACGACATATGCATGGTGGACATCCCAAAGGATGGGAATGGTGATGGAACAGCGGAGGAAGACCCCTCCAAGAAACAGCCTAAGCGCCGACGTCAGCGACGCCGCTCTAAACCCCGCCACAGCAAGAATGGAGATTCCGGCACCGGAGACAACAACACCCCTGACAGTGCCGAAGACAACCCCCTCCAGCAAGATTCAACACAGGAGGATGAAGAAGCCAGCCCTCATGAGAGAGCGCAGAAAAAGAGGTAGAAGACGATAATTACATACCTCCCTCCGGAGACGAGGCAAGCCTCGATGACGATGAATTCGTCGTGCCTGAGGATCCCGTCGAACAAGAGCGTTTTAAACGCAGGCTTATGGCCACGGCAAGTAGCTTCAAGAAAAAGCAGCAACAGCTTAGAGTTGACCAAGATCTGCTAGCCGATAGATGGACCGAAGTCCTTGCGGCCGAAGAGTACGAACTCGAACGCCCCTCCAAAAGCTACCCCAAACGCAAGCTGCTGCCCCGATTAGAGGAGGAATCATATAAACCCACATCACCAGCGCACAATACGGCCGACCGGCCACCTCGTGGCCACGACAGAGAGGCCTCTAGGCCTTCCACTAAAGCCGTACCCTGGCATCGCTCGAAAAACACAAAGCCATGGGGGAACGCGCCGGACTTACGAGACATATTGGAGGATAAGGCAAGACAATCAAGATCGATCTACGGATCGCGTGGGCGCCCCACGATGCGCGACGATGACCGTCGCGCCGGATACAGCAACTCCGGCCGGGCCGAACACAGTAGACAAAGCTCGCTCGAGCTACGTCGTGATATAGCCCAATATAGAGGTGCCGCACACCCTCTATGCTTCACAGATGAAGTAATGGATCATCAAATCCCCGAAGGGTTCAAACCCATGAACATTGAATCCTACGATGGCACAACAGACCCCGCGGTTTGGATCGAAGACTATCTCCTTCATATCCACATGGCCCGCGGTGATGATCTTCACGCCATCAAATACCACCCACTCAAGCTTAAAGGACCAGCTCGGCATTGGCTTAACAGCTTGCCAGCAGAATCAATCGGGTGTTGGGAGGACCTGGAAGCCGCATTCCTTGATAACTTCCAGGGCACATATGTGCGACCACAAGACGCTGATGACCTAAGCCACATAATTCAGAAGCCAGACAAATCGGCCAGACAATTCTAGACATAGTTCTTAACCAAGAAAAATCAAATCATCGACTGTCCGGATGCAGAGGCCCTCACAGCCTTCAAGCATAACATCCGCGACGAGTGGCTTTCCCGGCACCTAGGACAGGAAAAGCCGAAATCCATGGCAGCCCTCACATCACTCATTACCCGCTTCTGCGCGGGAGAGGACAGCTGGCTAGCCCGCAGTAACAACCTCAACAAAAATTCTGGCAGTCCGGATACCAAGGACCGTAATGGCAGGTCACATCACAACAAGCACAAATGCCGCATTAACGGCGATAATATCGAGGATATGGCAGTCAACGCCGGATTCAGAGGCTCCAAACCCGGTCAGTGGAAAAAGCCATTCAAAAGAACTACTCCGGGTCCATCCAATTTGGACCGAATACTCGACTGCTCGTGCCAGATACACGGCACCCCCGAAAAGCCAGCTAATCACACCAACAGGAATTGTTGGGTATTCAAGCAGGCAGGCAAGTTAATTGCCGAAAACAATGACAAGGGGCTGCATAGCGATGACGAGGAAGAGACCCGGCCGCCGAACAATAGAGGACAGAAGGGTTTCCCCCCACAAGTGCGGACGGTGAACATGATATACGCAACCCACATACCCAAAAGGGAGCGGAAGCATGCACTCAGGGACGTATATGCGATGGAGCCAGTCGCCCCAAAGTTCAATCCATGGTCCTCCTGCCCGATCACTTTTGATCGAAGGGACCACCCCACCAGCATCCGCCATGGCAGGTTCGCCGCATTGGTTCTAGACCCAATCTTCGACAGGTTTCACCTCACTAGAGTCCTGATGGACGGCGACAGCAGCCTGAACCTGCTTTACCAGGATACAGTGCGCAAGATGGGCATAGACCCCTCAAGGATTAAACCCACAAAGACGACCTTCAAAGGCGTCATACCAGGTGTAGAGGCCAATTGTACAGGCTCAGTGACACTGGAAGTGGTCTTCGGATCCCTGGATAACTTCCGAAGCGAGGAGTTAATCTTCGACATAGTCCCGTTCCACAGCGGCTATCATGCACTGCTCGGACGAACCGCGTTTGCAAAATTCAACGCGGTGCCGCACTACGCATACCTCAAGCTCAAGATGCCAGGCCCTCGAGGAGTTATCATGGTCAACGGAAACACTGAATTCTCTCTCCGAACAGAGGAGCATACAGCGGCTCTCGTGGCAGAAGTGCAGAGCAGCCTCTTAAGGCAATTCTCGAGTCCGACCGTTAAGCGACCGGACACCGCCAAGCGCGCCCGGAGTAACCTACAACAAGACCACCTGGCACGTTCCGAGCACGCGTAGCAATGCGGCCCCAACCCCAGCCCTTGCAAAATTGCAAAACCAGTACTCCGCGTACATCACTACGCTATGGAGATACCATGGGCACAGGGGGAGGGGCACGACCACGGCAGGCCCAGAGTGCGGCTCAACCACACCAAGGGCTCCAAGCGTGTCATCCTTTTTCTTTTTTTTCTTTTTTTCTTATCCTCAGGACTAGGTTTACCAGAGGCCCAATCCGGCAGTAGACCTGCCGAACTCACGATGCAACAGCCAGGGAAGAAGAAAGGCGACGCCGAGTATCCAGGTGGTCTCAATTATGAGCATTATACCTGTTTTATACACCATTCTGCAGCCTACCCCTGGAGGGGGACATGCTAAATAGTTCCATCCCTTGCTTATCGCACTATTTGTATCATTCTGCATTCATGGCAGTACTTTTTAAATAAACAATGCATCGCTTTTTGCCTACCACTGCATTTCTTTCTTATACATATGTTCATCTATGTCATGTTGCATCCGTACACTTTGGTACGGCTAAATACACCAGGGGCTTAAGTTACCCACGTTATGGCGTGATAAGTCCGAACATTTCACAAGTGCGGCACCCCGAACTTATAGCATTATATGCATCGGCTCCGAACCATGTCTTGGGTCAATAGTTGGGTTTGCCGGCTCCCATGTTTTGGTACCTTACGTTCCATTATATCGGCTAAGGTAGCGCTGGGAGAACCACTGCGATTGTGCCCCAGTTGAGCTGGGCGAGCACCTCAGTGGAGAAAGCTAAAACTGACCGTCATGATGGGGCGAGAGCCGGTCGCTGTTCGAGAGGTTTTTTCGAGTCCCTAAAGACTTATGCCGCTTAGAGCGAGGAACCGTCTTTGTCCGGCCCAGGCGTGGATAGCGCCCCGAATTCGGCCTTCCGAACACTAGGGGCTTCACCGAAATTTAAAATTATAGAATTCTATGGCTAAGTGAGAGTGTTCAAGCATTATAAGTCTGGTTGCCTCGTTCGTTGTGTTGAGCGCCTCCCTCGATGGACCCAAAAATCGGAACAAGAGCGCTCAAGTTTATCCCAAACACCCCAGCACTCGTGGCATGGGGGCTGAAGCCAACGACTTGCCATCTCTCAGATTTGAAAAACGGCCGCACAGAAGGTAATATTTTAAATTAACAAGCGTTGCTTAGCGCATATGAACAAAGTTTTCAGCGCACAGGATAACAAAATGCGAGTCTACTGAAATATCACATCTTTGGAGCACTCACCTACAATAATGCGGGCACCCTTCAGGACACCCTTATAATACATCTCGGGCGTGCGATACTCCTTGCCTGGTGGCGGCGCGTCCGTCACAAGCTTCTCAGCGTCCATCTTGCCCCAGTGCACTTTAGCACGGGCAAGGGCCTGACGGGCACCCTCAATGCAGGCGGAGTGCTTGATGACTTCAACCCATGGACAAGCATCCACCAGCAGCCGCACCAGGCCGAAGTAGCTCCCAAGCATGGCCTCTTTGGGCCACAGCCGAACTATGAGGCCCCTCATGGCCTGTTCGACCACCTTGTGGAGCTCGACCAGCTGCTTCAGCCGGTCGCTAAGGGGCACCAGATGTCCGGCCTCAGCATACTGAGACCAGAACACCTTCTTCGTCGAGCTCCCCTCCTCGGCTCTGTAGAAAGCAGCAGCATCAGACACGCTACGGGGCAGATCTGCGAATGCTCCTGGAGAGCTCCGAATTCGGGTAAGTAATAGGTAATTCACTTTTACATGCTTGCTTTGCATGAAGAATGCCTTACCCGCCGCTATTTTCTTCAATGCCTCAATCTCCTGGAGGGCCTTGTGGGCTTCGGCCTTAGCGGCTTTGGCACTCTCAAGAGCCGACACAAGCTCGGACTCTCGAGTCTTCGAGTCACGCTCGAAACTCTCGTGTTTTTCCACGAGAGCCTGGAGCTCTTGCCGTACCTCCGCCACCCGCGCCTCCTACTTCTCTCGCTCGGCGCGCTCCGTGGCCACACTGCGTTCGGCCACGGACACCGCCTCCTTCAGGGTCGCCACCTCGTTCGTAGCCCCTGGAGTACCCACGTTATCCTTGCCATTCCTCGTGCAACCAAATCCTTTTCTGTAAGGTACAATTTTAATAAGGTGTTACTCACCTTCCTTGTCCTCGAGCTGCTTCTTGGCACGGCCGAGCTCACTCTCGGACCGCTCGAGGCTCTGCTTCAAGGCATTGACCTCCGCAGTCAGTGCGGCAGAGGTCAGCAGCGCAGCCTGCATTCCCATATTGACATATTTTTGTTAAGACTCCTGCGTATATCTTTTTAGATCCTCAGTCCGGCTTTTCTTTCCAAACACCGAACCGAGCATCTGGGGCTACTGTTATGCGGTACTATTTTACATATCTTAAAATTCCTACCTCAAAGCCTGTTAGAAGGCTGCTGCAGGCTTCGGTCAGCCCGCTCTTGGCGAGCTGAACATTCTGAATCACCGCACTCATGACAGTGCGGTGTTCCTCTTTGATGGAAGCGCCATTGAGCGCCTCCAGCAAGTTATCCGGCGCCTTCGGTTGGATGGAGGCCGCCGGCATCACAGTCTTGCCCTTCTTATGAAGGGGCCGCCCGCCGGACTCCGAAACCACTGCAGGTTCCGGTGCGGAGTCCGGTCCAAAGTCCAGGAGGTTGCCTTGTGGCACCTCCGGGGCCTCCTCCTCCTGGTGGGTACCTTTCCGGGATCCCACCTCGGTGTCATCACGGGGGGAGGAGGCGGTCGGAAGTGAAGTGCTATCCACATCCGACGTACCCAAGGACCCGCTCGACAAAGCGGGAAGATCGTCCTTGGGCGGACTACAGGGTTGTATGCAGCGTTAGAAAGACACCATGTGACAAAAAAGAAAATTTATGAGTTACTCGGGAGTCCGGATACTTACGATCTCGCCAGGGGCTTGGCCCTTGAAGGCCAATCCTCGTCGCCGTCGCTGGCGTTGGCGGAACAGTCCGGGGGAAGGGTCCTTCCCTTCTTGGACCCTTCGGTCTCCCTCGTTGGGGAGGCCTTCCTTTTCTTCTCTCCCCCCCTGGGGGAGAGGCCTCTTTCTTCTCCTCCTCGTCCTCATGGGAGGAGTCCGCCTCGGAGTCCTCGGACGATGAATCCGATAACACCTGACATCGGGAACTCCTCCGGGTTCCCGTGGCCTTCTTCTTGGCCTTCTTCTCCGGCACCACGTAATGTGCCGGGACCAGCAGCCCTGTCAGACGGGTGTCCGCTGGGTCTTCTGGAAGGGGAGCCGGACAGTTAACCTGTCCGGACGTCTCCTGCCAGGCCTGTTAAAGGTATTGAGAGTTTAGATCCCACATATAGTCAAACTATGAAAAGCAAGTGTCCCATAAAGGATAACATGGCTTACCTCGCCAGCCGGACGCTGCGAGCTGAATCCGTGATCTTCGGTAGCGGATGCGGGAGCCTCGGGGCCCTTGAACAGCACCTTCCAGGCCTCTTCGTACATAGTGTCGAAGAGCCCGCTCATGGTCCGGTGCTGTGTCGGATCAAACTCCCACAAGTTGAAGTCCCGCTGTTGGCAGGGGAGGATCCGGCGGATGAGCATGACCTGGATTACATTGACAAGCTTGAGCTTCTTGTTCACCAGGGTTTGGAGATTGGATTGGAGTCCGGTCAGCTCTTCCGAACTACCCCACAGCAGGCCCTTCTCTTTCCAGGAAGTGAGCCGCATGGGGATGCCAGATCTGAATTCGAGGACCGCTGCCCATTCAGGGTCGCGCGGCTCGGTGATGTAGAACCACCCCGATTGCCACCCTTTGATGGTTTCCACGAAGGCACCCTCGAGCCAAGTGACGTTGGGCATCTTGCCCACCATGGCGTCTCCGCACTCCGCTTGGCTGCCCTTCACAACCTTCGGCTTGACATTAAAGGTCTTGAGCCACAAGCCGAAGTGGGGCTGGATGCAGAGGAAGGCCTCGCACACGATGATAAATGCCGAGATGTTGAGGATGAAATTTGGGGCCAGATCATGGAAATCCAGGCCATAGTAGAACATGAGCCCCCGGACAAAGGGGTGGAGTGGGAAGCCCAGTCCGCGGAGGAAATGGGGAAGGAATACCACCCTCTCATGGGGCCCGGCGGTGGGGATGAGCTGCCCCTCGTCGGGGAGCCGGTGCGCGATATCGCTGGACAAATATCCGGCACTGCGCAGCTTCTTGATGTGCCCCTCCGTAATGGAGGAGGCCATCCACTTGCCTCCCGCTCCGGACATGGTTGGAGAAGGTTGAGGTGAGATGTGCGGACTTGGGCGCTGGAGCTCGAGTGCGCGGAGATGGATAAGCAAAGGAGGAAGAAGGCGTAGGTAAAAAAGGTGGATCCTTATCCCCTTATATATGGGCGGACAAAACTATGCGTCCCCACCGGCTTGGTAAAACTCGCTTATCTCCCAAGCGCCGCAATCAATGGCGCGGTTGGGTTACCCACGTCCGTATTGATGGGAATCCCGGAATAAGGGTAACACGATCTCTGCTTCGACAAGACATGCCAAGGAAACCGCTTCGCTAAACGTGCTGAGGTGGTATGACAAAAACGATTCGAGTAAAGGCTTGGCCGTGGTGTGACGTCACGCCACGAAGTACGTCAGCAGATTGAACTTGTGTAAATATTATTCTCTCTATGGTGGCATGTGGAATTTATTTTGCAGAGCTGGACACTATCCTGGTGTTCACAATCTTCTATGAGTTATTCGAAGGAGGAACCCGCCTTGCAATGCCGAAGACAATATGCGCGTCAGACTCGTCATCATTGAAGCCTGGTTCAGGGGCTACTGAGGGAGTCCTGGACTATGGGGTGTCCGGATAGCCGAACTATCATCATTGGCCGGACTCCAAGACTATGAAGATACAAGATTGAAGACTTCGTCCCGTGTCCGAATGGGACTTTCCTTGGCGTGGAAGGCAAGCTTGGCAATACGGATATGTAGATCTCCTACCATTGTAACCGACTCTGTGTAACCCTAGCCCTCTCCGGTGTCTATATAAACCGGAGGGTTTTAGTCCATAGGATGAACAACAATCATACCATAGGCTAGCTTCTAGGGTTTAGCCTCCTTGATCTCGTGGTAGATCTACTCTTATACTACCCATATCATCAATATCAATCAAGCAGGAGTAGGGTTTTACCTCCATCGAGAGGGCCCGAACCTGGGTAAAAACATCGTGTCCCTTGTCTCCTGTTACCATCCGCCTAGACGCACAGTTCGGGACCCCCTACCCGAGATCCGCCAGTTTTGACACTGACACCTAGCTCCTGTGCTTACCCCTACATTCCCGATTGTTTGGCTAGGAGGTAAAGGGAGCACCTCTGTGATTGTTACTGCCGGGTCAGCCGGATGTGTACCTCAGACTGGGTGAAGCCGAAAGCTAGCGTTCTTAAGGGAATATTCGGTCGGTGAATTGAAAGATGATTTCTTACGTATTTATTTATCTGCCCCCAGATGCTTTCCTGCTTTTTTCGCAGTCCAGACATGCACTTTAGGGTATGCCTCCCAGGGAAAGGAACCCCTAACGGAACTATTCTCCCTGGAAGATGTTTCTTACTAACCATGTAATATAACATAACTAGTTGGGCACTTGTCTGATAAAGCACTAATGACCCCTATGCCTGGTCTCCATGCATGCCCCGGTTTTTACATAACCGTGAAGGTATTCGGACACACTCCGGACTGTCGGGTCCCGAGGTTGAAGCGAAAAGGTCCGCAATAACAAACGATCTACAATCCGGCTAGAAGGCATTTTTCATGTCATTTCAAATTACATAGTCAAGCTGACTGATGGTATTCCTCTTCGATACCATCTAATAAACTGTCTAGTTTACAGTCCTGCTGTGAGTACTTTGCAGCCAACTCTACTTGGTCGTACACTAAGCTCACAGGGATCTCCTTCCCATCGGGCCCCACAGGTCCGACCTCGGCCATGTGGTTCGGGTCAGCCTTCGCATACCGTGTCTTCACCATGGCCCAGGCCTCCCTGGCGCCTTGACAGCAGGACGATATCTTCCACAACCGGAAGCGCCGCCGTGCTCCCTAAAGTTTCTCCGCAAGCTCTCCAAGACCTTCGGGCAGGGACATGGAAGGCCACAAGGCCTGGGCGACTCCGCTCATCACCTGCCGAACTCGTTCGTGTAGTTGCAGCAGCTCGAGAAGTAGGTCACCCGTTGAACCGGGCATTTCCTCCGCAGGACGACCTGTGAGCACGCGTACAGACATATTTCTGTCAATCGACTTCCTCACCGAACTCTTATTTTCAAAAAGTTTGCTCAAGCACTTACTATAAATGCCGCGACGAAGCCGCCGATTCTCCTTCACGGAGTCAGACAGCTGGGCCCGAACATCTTTTAGTTCCTCGCTCAGCTGGGTGTTGGCATCTTGGAGTTTGTTCCTCTCTTGCTGCACCCTCATAAGCACCTTCTCTCCGGCCTTCAGTTGGCGTAGTAGCTGTTGCTTGTCCGGATCTAGTCGGGCGCCATCTGTAATATTATTGTCAGACTTATACACATGCCGCACTTCACAAACTACTTATCTTTCGAAGTATGTATTACCAGAGGGGGTCTCTGTGGCTCCCCCTGCGGCGGCTAGTGCGGCCTCAAGTTGGGCCTTGCACTCTTGAAGCTCCTGGGACAGGTGGGTATTCTTCTCCGTAAGATCCTACATAACAAATGATCCTTAAATTAGTTATTCTAACTATTTTAAGTCTCGGGGGCTACTGGCATATATAACTGTCAAAATTCCTCACCCGTATGTCTTTCACATACTGCTCCGTGGCTTTGGCTAGACCATCTTGAGCAGCATGGAGGTGCGCATCACCCGAATTAAAGGCATTTAACGCCTCGGGGGAGAAGCATGCGTCACGAAGAACTGTCCGGCGGCGCCTGTGATTCATGGCGCTCTCCACCTCAGATCTGGTGGCGGACAACCTGTCGGCGTCCTCTGTTGGAGGAGCACTCGACGCGCGCCTTGCGTTCGCCTCCCCTTCCAGACCTGGTGTTGGAGCCTGGCCGGTGGAGGCGAGATTGGCAACCTCTCCGGGCACAGTCTGGCGAGCGCTCTTTCTCCTGAAAAAAACCACGAGCGTTAATATGCCTTCCAGGAATCTTTTCCGAAAACATGGGGGCGCGCCATACCATTGCGGCGACGTCTCGATTCGCGCCGCACTTCTTTTCCGCCTGCTGGGCCGAGCTGCCCCTTGTTGGTCAGCTACCGCGGGTTCGGCTTCCCACCTCAAAGGCACCTCCTGCGGAGCACCATTGGTATACGGTGGTCAGAAATAAGCATGGATGAGTAATGGTATCAGGACTCCGGTCACAGTTACCTAGGAAGCCGGAGATATACCGGGGTAGTCGGCCGTAATGGCGACCAAAGCATTGTCCATGCTAAGTTGGTGGAACACCCCATCGACCAGCTCCACCTTTATGTCCGGATCCTCTTCGGAGGCCGGATCAAGGGATCGTTCCGGATCCTATGGTTGTGGAGCCAGGCTGTGTATATCCTCTACGGCCGGCGCAGTTCCTGCGTCGAAATCACAAAGTGAGACACTTAACTTTGGGAATATGGATCGGATAGACAAACGTCCGCTTACGCAACTCCGAGGGTTGTTCATGGAAAATCCAGTCAATGGATTCGCGCGGAGGAAGTCCTCCTTCTCCCCATTGTACAAGCCAGACAGGATCTTCACCAGATCGGCAACCGATCCCGGCCCCTTGCGGCCATGACGGGTGGCATCATCCTCCCCGTTGAAATCCCACATGGGGTGGCCCCTATATTGGAGCGGCTGCACCCCTCGCATGATGCATGTGGCCATGACTCCAATCATGGTTAATCCAAAATGAGCCAATAACCTTATTCGGCCCATCAGATATTGAACGTCCCTATCATTCTCCCATTGAGGGCTCCGCAGGCGCCAACTCAGGCGTTTCTTCAGAGGGGCGTTGCTGAACTCCGGGAGGCCGATCCGAACTGGGTCCGGTAGCGGGGCGTCTTCCATATAAAACCATTCCGAAGGCCAGTCTTTGGATGCCTTCTTTGGGGTTCCGGATAGATATCCGGTCCCAGCGATGCGCCATAGTTCGGCTCCGCCCACTTGATATATCGACCCCTCATGAGAACGGGATACGAGGCATAATAATCTCTTCCACAGCACAAAATGGGCCTCGATGCCCAAGAACAGCTCGCAAAGGGCCACGAAGCCCGCGATATGCAGGATAGAGGCAGGCGTAAGATGATGAAGCTGGAGCCCATAGAACTCCAGGAGCCCCCGGAGAAACGGATGTATGGGAAATCCGCGTCCTCTTATTAGATAAGGGATGAAGCATACCCGCTCTCCTTTGGAGGGATTGGGGACGCTCTCCGCCTGCTTCCCACCCTTGTAGGTGGCAAGTCCGGCTCGAACCGGAACCATGAAGGCTGGGGGAAGAAATCCCTCGGTTTGGAGCGTCACCAGCTCACTATGCGGGACCGAGCATCTCCCCCAATCTCCTGGCTGAGGGCTGGGAGCACGAGAGGAGGAGCCGTGTCGACTGTCCATGATGGAATGGATTTTTGGTCAGAGGCACTCCGATGAATGCTCGCGAAAGGAGGATGGTGTGATTCGGATCTAGATCCTCGCCTCTCTTTATAGGCAGCTCATTTGTGTAGCTAGGGGTGGAATGTAAAAATACCATGGCTTTTCACATTCGTACAACACGTGGAAGATGGTCATTATTGGACGTGGAGGCCAAGGAGCGCAACATTTATAAGGAGCCGGACACCATTCGGGGAGTACATGGAATTTGGAGGAGAACCCTCCTTGCAATGCCGAAGACAATATGCGTGCTGGACTCGTCGTCATTGAAGCCTGGTTCGGGGGCTACTGAGGGAGTCCTGGACTAGGGGGTGTCCGGATAGCCGAACTATCATCATTGGCCAGACTCCAAGACTATGAAGATACAAGATTGAAGACTTCGTCCCGTGTCCGGATGGGACTTTCCTTGGCGTGGAAAGCAAGCTTGGCAATACGGATATGTAGATCTCCTACCATTGTAACCGACTCTGTGTAACCCTAGCCCTCTCCAGTGTCTATATAAACCGGAGGGTTTTAGTCCGTAGGACGAACAACAATCATACCATAGGCTAGCTTCTAGGGTTTAGCCTCCTTGATCTCGTGGTAGATCTACTCTTGTAGTACCCATATCATCAATATCAATCAAGTAGGAGTAGGGTTTTACCTCCATCAAGAGGGCCCGAATCTGGATAAAAACATTGTGTCCCTTGTCTCCTGTTACCATCCACCTAGACGCACAGTTCGGTACCCCCTACCGAGATCCACCGGTTTTGACACCGACACTTGGGGATGCCCTAGATGGCATCCCCTCTTTCGTCTTCGTTCATCGGTAACTTTACTTGGAGCTATATTTTTATTCACCACATGATATGTGTTTTGCTTGGAGCGTCATTTTCTTTTGTTAGTATTTACTTGCTGTTAGTTAGAATAATGTTTTGTATCTTTAGTTTCAATAAAAATGTCAAGGATAGCCTTTACCATGCTTATTTTGCAAGTATACATGTTGCTGTTTGAAAACAGAAAGTTCACCGCTGTTGCAAAAATTCCCTAGAAAAGTCAGAGAATGGTATAATGTTGAAACTTTTTGAATATTGAGCTCTGATAAATTTACTATAGTGGGAATTTTCTTTCATAATTTTTGGAGTTAGGTAAGTATTGATACTCTTGCATTCTTTACAGACTGTACTGTTTTGGCAGACTGCTGTTATGTTTGCATTGTTTGCATATGTTTGCTTGTTTAATGATTCTATTTGAGGATAGGAGTATTAAATATGCAGAGGAATTTAGTATTCAATGTTGAATAATAATTTTAGTGATTTGTTATAGTAGAAAATGATAAGATTTTGCATTGGTTTACACTAACCTATCTCACAAGTTCTTGTTCAGTTTGTTGTGGATGGAGCTTTTGAGAAATAGAGAAACCATGATATGAGAGGAATTAAGGAGACACAAAAGTTCAAGCTTGGGGATGCCCAAGGCACCCCAAGATAATATTTCAAGAAGTTCCAAGCATCTAAGCTTGGGGATGCCCCGGTAGGCATCCCACCTTTCTTCTTCAACAACTATCGGTTAGTATCGGTTGAGCCTAAGTTTTTGCTTCTTCACATGAGTTGTGCTATCCTTGCAATGTCATTTTATTTTGCTTTGCTTTCTGTTTGAATAAAATACCAAGATCTGAAATTCTTAAAGGAGAAAGAGTCTTCACATAGTTACATAATTATTTAGCTACTCATTGATCTTCACTTATATCTTGTTGGAGTAGTTTGTCATTTACTCGTGTGCTTCACTTATATCCTATGAGTAAATGGTTGAATGAGTTGAATGTCACAAATCTGAAATTATATATTTCTCATTTGCTTATCCCATGGGGAGTAATGACTTTACATCTAAGAAGTAGAGGTTGTAAATTTATTGAAGGATAGCAAGCATTGTATTGGTCATTTGAACAATTCATGAAAGAATATTGAAGGAAGATAGAATTCACATATAAATATACTATCCTAGACATCTTTTATAATTGTGAGCACTCATTAAGTATGACATGCTAAAGAGTTGATGTTGGACAAGGAATACAACGTAATGGGTTATGTTTTCTCACATCTCAGTTAAAGTATATTTTCATGGATCATTCAAACATGTTGAGCTTGCCTTCCCCCCTCATGCTAGCCAAATTCCTTGCACCAAGTAGAGATACTACTTGTGCTTCCAAATATCCTTACACCCAGTTTTTTCCATGAGAGTCCAGCATACCTACCTATGGATTGAGTAAGATCCTTCAAGTAAGTTGTCATCGGTGCAAGCAATAAAAATTGCTCTCTGAATATGTATGATCTATTAGTGTGAAGAAAATAAGCTTTATACGATCTTGTTATGGAAGCAATAAAAGCGACGGACTGCATAATGAAGGTCCATATACAAGTGGCAATATAAAGTGACATTCTTTTGCATTAAGATTTTGTGCATCCAACCATAAAAGCTCATGACAACCTCTGCTTCCCTCTACGAAAGGCCTATCTTTTACTTTAAGTCTTTTACTTTATGCAAGAGTCAAGGTGATCTTCACCTTTCCCTTTTTCATTTTATCCTTTGGCAAGCACCTCGTGTTGGAAAGATCCTGATATATATATATCCAATTGGATGTAAGTTAGCATGAACTACTATTGTTGACATCACCCAAAGGTGAATACGTTGGGAGGCAACACTATAAGCCCCTATCTTTCTCAGTGTCCGATTAAAACTCCATAACCATAAGTATTGCGTGAGTGTTAGCAATTGTAGA
Organism: Triticum aestivum; assembly: GCF_018294505.1. Lineage (NCBI taxonomy): Eukaryota > Viridiplantae > Streptophyta > Magnoliopsida > Poales > Poaceae > Triticum > Triticum aestivum. Next base: position 425,338,064 of record NC_057810.1, read on the forward strand.
AGACTATATGATAGTTGAGTATGTGGAGTTTGCTAAATCAAAGCTCTGACATAGACCCTTCCTGAAAATAAGATGAATTGCAATTGTTTGATGACTGAGAATGAAGTTTGCTAGTTTTCAAGAAAGTTTATCTTCTATGCTTTAACATGTGAATTGCTTGTTACTTGATCATGAGAAGTTTTATGAGATGAACTACTGTTATGACATATAATAATGCTAGAAAAGGTGATTGAAATTATCATTGATCAAACTTGTGCACCTGCTAGGATTCACACTTCATAAATTCTTTCTTTTATCATTTACCTACCCGAGGACGAGCAGGAATTAAGCTTGGGGATGCTGATACGTCTCCAATGTATCTATAATTTATGAAGCATTCATGCTATTTTATTATCTGTTTTGAATGATTACAGGCTTTATTATACACTTTTATATTACTTTTGGTACTAACCTATTAACCGAAGGCCCAACCCATATTGCTGTTTTATTGCATGTTTCAGTATTTCAAAGAAAAGGAGTATCAAACGGAGTCCAAACGGAATGAAACCTTCGGGAGCGTTATTTTTGGAACGGACATGATCCGGGAGACTTGGAGTACAAGCCAGGGAAGCTTCGAGAAGGCCAGGAGATAGGAGGGCGCCCCCACCCCCTGGGCGTGCCCCCCTGTCACGTGGGCCCCTCGAGCCTCCCCCGACCGACTTCTTTTGCCTATATATTCTCTTATACTCTAAAACCATCGAATACGAAGATAGATCAGGAGTTCCGCCGCCGCAAGCCTCTGTAGCCACCAAAAACCTCTCGGGAGCCCGTTCTAGCACCCT